>NW_020451005.1:203482-460679 GCF_003343035.1 Apteryx rowi | reverse complement strand
GGAGCAGGCATGCCGTCCCCACCCCCTCTCCCCGGCGGAGTCAGCAGAGAATAGGCTGAGGAGGGACCTGCGCGCACGGCATCCTCCGCATTGTGCGAGCCTGCACGGGCACGGCGCGGCAGCGGGGCTCCCCCGCGCCTCCCCCCGGTATTATTTTAGCTGCTGCATTTAGCCGGGAGGCATGAGGGACGCTTTTGTGTGCCGCCGCGGGCCGAGCAGCGGGTAACGGGCAGGGCTAGCGGCTCCCGGGGCTGCGACTGCGGGGCAGGTTGGGCGCCGCGGTCTCCCGCGATGCCCCACTAGGCGCTCGGCGCCCTCGGGAGCGCGGCGGCAGGCGCAGCAGCCCGCAGCGGAGCTGGGAGGAGGGCAGGCGGGCGGGCGGGCAGCACCCCATGGCGAGCAACCGGAGCATCGAGCTGGAGCACTTCGAGGAGCGGGACAAGAGGCAGCAGCGCGCCGGGCCGCGCCGCGGCGGCCCGGGCTCCGGCGGCGGCGCCGGGGGGCCGCGGGGCAACGGGCTGATCCCGAGCCCGGCGCACAGCGCCCACTGCAGCCTCTACCGGACGCGCACCCTGCAGGCGCTCAGCTCGGAGAAGAAAGCCCGGAAAGCCCGCTTCTACCGCAACGGCGACAGGTACTTCAAGGGCTTGGTGTACGCCATCTCCACCGACCGCTTCCGCTCCTTCGACGCCCTCCTCGTCGAGCTCACCCGCTCCCTGTCGGACAATGTAAACCTGCCCCAGGGCGTCCGCACCATCTACACCATCGATGGCAGCAAGAAGCTCACCAGCCTGGACGAGCTGGTGGAAGGTGAGGGGGCAGCGGCGGGAGGCTGCGGCGGGGGGCTGCGGGGCCCTCGGCTCTCCCCGGGGTGCGTTTTTCTCCGAGAGAGCTCGTCGTGCTGCAAATGGGCTGCCATGGAGCCCCTGAGGGCAAGCGGGCCGTGGTCACCCACTGGAGCAGGCCTCGTTTCCTCAGCCTTAGTCCCTGGCCGCTTCCCCCAGCACCCTGAATGTGCAGGGGCTGGCTTTGTGGCGAGGGTTAAACAGCAGGTCCTCTTGTCATCCAGCAGAGCAATAGTAAAGTTTTTGGCTGGATTCCAGCTCTCGCCATTGGTTAGAGAGGGAAATGTTTTACCTTAGGTCCCTAACCATTTTCATGCTGTCATTGATGCCTCACAGCCGCTCAAGCTTTCCCAGAGACAGCCCCTGCACTGCGAAAGAAGTTTATATCCTAACACTTATTAAAACTAACTGGTATAAAGTCCCATTTTCACATGTGAGTAGTAGGGTCCAGATTCTTAAAGGAAGTTAGGTACCCAGTCTGATTTCCAAAAGCACTTTATAGAGTTAAATACTTTCCAAAATTGTCCGTAAGTTGCTTTTGATAGTGGGACTTAGCTGCCCAGGTTACTCAGGGCTTACGAGTCCAAGCATTACTTGACTGCTTCTCAAAATAGGGTCAAAGTACTTTTTTTCAATGAAACGTACACCTCTTGTTTGTATGGAAATGATAATTGCCTGGACAAGCAGCAGATAAGTCTTTGAGTGCTTTTTGTGGCTTAATTGACTGTGTTTGCAAGCCTGTTCTGTGGCTCCCATTTTCATCCACAATTTCTTTTAAATCTAATTCAGGTATAATATTTTCAGGTATATCATGTTTTGACCTCATATTTTGGAATGGGACAAGGCACATCAGAAAGTAGGCATACAAGYGTGTTTGCTTGTTGAGTGTCTGTATACGTGCTTGCATAGGCTTTGTTTTCAGTAGCTAGATATATATTCTAGTTAAAACTTCCCCCATGTGCTCCAATGATGTCTTAAAACAAAATTTAAACTCACCGTTATATAAATCAGTCTTTCCAGCCTTGTGTCTTGCACACTCTGAGGTTCTTATCAGTTTCCACTTGATGCTTCTCCTCAGACGTCCACTGTATCTATTGCTGTAGTCTTCCACCTGGTGAGTTCACAGGCCAGGTGCCAGATTTGCAGTCTTTTAATCTGTTGACCAACCACTGCAGTTCGTGCAAGAGGAAGGGAAATGCTGCGGTATTTGCTGCAGGAAGGGGTCTCACTCATAAAGATATGCAAGAAAATGTACTTCATAATTGTAACATGGTGCCTCAGGAATTTCCCCATCCCCTGATCTAACAAAAGGCTGTCCTACTGTCAAAACAGAGGAAACGTGAGAGGATTGCCTAGTGAAATGTTGACTCTGTGGCAATAAAACAAATGTAAAATCAACCAAAATCTTTTCTGGGATCCAGTTATTCAGAGATAGCTAGGAAAGTGAGATGCTGAGTTAGTGGGGGAAGGAGATTTAGCAAAACTTGAATAAACTAATGATAAAAACTTGAGGTGACTTTTGAAATGTTGCAGAAGAAGTGATTCTCAAAGTTGCTTAAAAAATGCAAAGGCAAAATGACTTGCTGGACAACAGTATAAATGCAGCTTATACTCTCAGAACTCCATTAAAGTTAAATAACTGGAAGCAAAAACTGACTTACTTTCTATTCAAGTACACACTGAAAGGGTGACCTCTGTTATTGCTCTTCATTGGAAGAACAAAGCAAAACGAATGTCACAATTTAAATTCCACTTCCATGCTTTCTCAGTAAAATAAAAGGGAAAAAAAGAGACCTGATTACTTAGTCGTCTGTCCATGACCAATACAACTCTCAGGAAATCTTAAGAAAATCCTGTAGCATCATAAATGGATTAGTATGTGCTCCGATTAGCATGCCAAAAACCTTAACAGTGTAAGTCTAATCACCATACAGAGAAAGGAAAGGAGAATAAATGTACAGGGATGGGAGAAAGCAAACAAGTAGTGGATCCATCATTCCTGTAGCCAAGGAAGACCCCTCTTTGCCAGCAGTTTTGTTATCGAAATGCTGGATGAGGATTTGATTTGTTTTGTTTTGTTCTGTTTGTTTTTTTCCACTTGTGCTTAACTTTTTTTAAGCACAGCAGGTTTGAATTTCTTCTCTAGAATGAGTACTTGAAGGTTGATAAATATGCTAAAGCTTGAAAAGCAGTAACACCCGCAGTAGTTTTGAATGGTGTTTTGTTGTGTTGCTTTTTAATTTTCGGAAAGGAAAATGAAAGTATGCTATTCTTATGCATGTTCTTATGCATCTTTAGCTAAAGGCTAAACACCAAACCCAATATAGCTACTTGATGCAATACCTAATTATTTGTCTAGACTGTCTGCACATCCTCAGTGCTCTTGGAACTGGTACATGGAATCACAACAGTTCAGGTTCGCTAGTGGAAGCTCCGTAAAGTGAGCCAAAGGTGAGTCCTCAGCCACCTTCACCAAGCCAAGATCTGCATCGGCCTCCCTCAACTCAGCGCCTGTGTGTGCAGCTCTTTGACATTGACAACCCCAGTGCAGACAGGCTCTCTGAGGCCTGTTTACTGTTTGTCAGGTTAATATATGTCTGGGGTATAAGAGTTGGCAGTATCAAATTCTATATCTTAATAGTCCAAGTTAGCTGACTTGAGTCACTGATGCATGCTTTGGGATTTGGGTGTATTTGGCAGTCTGTTTTACTGTTAACTGTTTTAAAAGGAAAATAGGTAATATGTAGGCATACTACTGTTTCAAATATTATTGTCATAGATTGGGTCACAATAATAAACATGAGCTAATGACAATTTTAACAAAAATCGACAAGCTCCATTTTAAACATATTGCTTTTCTTAATAAGATCTGTCTGCTGGACCAGCCTTAGACAAACAGCATTTATATTCCTATCCCCTGTAGATTACGGAACATTATGGATTGTCCTTTTGACAGCTTTAGTTGCTTTCTTTGAAATTTCTCATTCCTCCCATTCTAAGTCTGCTGCTCTTAAATATATGTTAAGGATCCAAATACAGTTTAGAAATTCAAAGTCAACAGAGTTTTTTGGTATAACCCTGTAGAGTGGTTGGAAATAAGCATGTAGCATTTGAGATATGGTTGTTTTAGGGTTCCCTCTCGCACCTTGGTATGTGATTTCTCCGCTCTTTGATCTTGTTCAAGCAGAGAGATCCAGGCAGGGGGATGGGGATTGGGGATATTGTGACTTTCTTCTTCTGCCTTATGCAACTTTACTGTCACACATTACTCTAGTTTCATATCATAGATTCCATGTGCGTTTTTGAATTTCACTTCAATAGCAATAATGGAATAATAGTTTTGTTTCTGTTCTCCACAAAAGGTTTTTTTTATATATATATAATTTAGTATTTGTCTAAATCCTTCAAATTTCTTTAAAAATTTAAGCTCCCTAATACATGATGCGGTGGTAATAATAGGAACTGTGCAGTTTTTTTAGGGCTTATGATTTTGTTTTACATTAGTATCAGTAACGCAGTATTCAGCTATCCTGTGCTTTGATTGTCTTAGTGGTGAAAAACATGGAGGATCCTGGCTGTTAATATCTGCCACAAACTCAGGAGCTTATGTTGGATTTTGGGAGAGGAAACAAACTGATGACTCCATTCCTGGCAAGAAAAATGTTGATTTGGCATGTGATAGGGGCTTTTTCTAGTTCCCTAGGTAGGGAATTACTAAGAATATTTGTGTTTTCAGTTACTATGTTTAATTGCTACAGTTCTTCTAAAGTGTCAGTAGTTTTGTCTGCACAGTTGGAATCAATAAGCATGTGTAGGGAAGTCTTTGGGGAGGAGGTGGAAAGGTTCTGGGCAGAGCACTTGTTATCCTTGGCAAGGACATGTACTGCAGGACACCATCTGTTTTAAGGAAATGGGCTCTGCTATGTTAATAGGGAGAGAAGGAGTGTTTTGAAATCACATACTGAAAAATTGAAATATTTTCCAACATAGATTATTATTGTTCCTGCGTATTACGTTTTAATCCTATTTAAGTACTTACATATTTGCACACTTACCAACTCATAGGTCAAGAACATCTTTTCTCTTGTCAGGACAAGCAGATGGTAACACCAAGTAGGCATTTGTATTTTTGCTTCTTGCAGAAGGTATGATCACCTTCCTGTGCTAAAGCCCAAAAGCTGCAATGCTTCAAATATTATTTAAAAAGAGGCAAAAAGCAATGCAGTGGGTATAACAGAGAAGGGTAGTAAAAAAAAATCCACACCACTTTTGCTTCCAAATGTATATGCAAATCCCTGGAGTTGCACTGTCCTGGAGCAATGGTGTATGGGTATGAAATACTGATGTAATTGTTTTGTTTGTGTGGAAAGGTAACTAACAAACAAAGAAAAACCCTGCCACTATGCATCTTTTAGTTTCAGGGATAGGAGAGAAGAATCATCTATTTATTGTGGAGGAGGCATATGGAATTAGGCAAGGTGGATACCACATGCCCCTACCTGTCTTCTGACAGCTTGTAGAAAGCAGTGTTCTGAATCTCCTGAGTAAATAAAATCAAAAGAGATCTAGCTAAAATCCTGATTGTTATCCCAGGTTTTGGAAAATATATGGGGAACTTAAAATGCTGCTGGTGAGGAAATGTGGGGACTTATACAGGGTTATTGGAGGTGACATGAAAGTGAAGGAATCCTTAGAAATTGATGTGGAAGGAAGTCCTAAGAAACAGAGAAAGGAAGGAAAGAAAAATCCAAATAAACTCTAATCCTTCATAAAAGGGATAGTTTTATTTTTAGATCAGCCTTTTTATACATGCCATTTACATACTGTTCTGGAAATCTGTTCAGCTTTGTGCTACAGAACACAAAAAGGATATCTTCCACTGATTCCTTAAGTTAGAAGGTTAGTAGCCCTAATAACCATTGTGCTATACTGAATAAGCAACTTTTGGCACTCAGTGGAACTAATGACTTCCATCAGAATAAGCTTGAGGGGGGTAAGATGGATATATGACATGCAGCTAGAAATATCCCTGGCCTATGTGCTTCAAAGTGGAACACTCATTCAAAAAAATACGTAGATGCATGGTTTCCTTTCCATAGGAATGTTTTTACCTGTTTCAGCTGTATCATTCTGTTCTGTGCAGTGTGTCATTGAAAAATGGGGTGCTTTATGTGAATCTCAAGAGATAATAATTAGTGCTAGTTAACACCTTGCAAAAAGGAAACCAGAAAATCTTGTTCAAAGACTTCTGTTTCAGATATCCTGTCTGAGTCAGGATCTGAGTGTTGTATACTTAATTTCTTCCTTATGTTACCCCCTTCATGGAGTGCCCACAGGTTTTTAACCTAATACTAAATAAAACTGAATACCTACAAGTCTTTCTTTGATAGACTTTGTTTTAAGGGCAACATTTCTGAATGCTTCTAGGCTCTTTCTTAAATGCCTAGCAGTTGACGTTAACTTACAAAACTTGGGCCATGAAAGACCCGAAGCGGTAAGGCAACAGTGTTTCTTCAAAACTCTAGTTTCAGCTAATGTACGCTTGCTGTGTCGTAGGCTGCTACTACAGTGATTCAGGACTTAAGATTTTTTCTTCCTCATTTTAAGTAGTCAGAACACCTATATGCCAATAGTTTTCCAATGCTCCTTCCTAAAATTAAAAAAATAAATAAAAATCAGTATCTCGAACTTTATGGTTAGTTCAGAAAATTGCTTTGAGAACTACATTGATATTGACAAGATACATCCCTCTCTTTCTATCCATACTTAAAATTTCATGGCTGAGTTTTGGAGAGTTCATCTACACCCTAACTCTCTTTATCCCTGCATGCCTGTCTTGAAAGGTGAGTTGGATACATTTCCTGTGAATGTAGTGTCGAAGAAACAGTTGCCAAAAGAAAACTTGCATAGACAAGTTCTTAAGTAAGCAATACAATATTTAGACAACTGATGCTCTTTGGCTATTTATCAGTCAGATTGACCAGCATAGTCATATTTTCTCTTTTGATCCATTCTCTCTGTTCATAGTCTTTTGTTAGGTGGCAGAATGGTGAATACTATATTTAGGCTGTCTGCTCTCCATGGCTGGAATCCTTTTCTTGCAATGTGCTTAAGCTGTATACACATACACAAACACACAGGTCCTACTTCATGACTAGCTCTCCTGGTTATTAAGGCAGTACAGGTAAATTATTTAGCAGTCGGTAATGTTTCCTTGTTGATAGGCAGCATTCCATGTCTTCTTTTTGTTTTTCTAATGTTACTAAGACACAGAGAATCAGAAGTAAACTTACTCCATTTCTATTGATTGTATTGTGACCCAAAATGTCAGCAGATGTTATTCCTTTTGAGTGAGTATATGCCCAATTTGAGGAATTTTTGGTGACAGCAGGATTGCTTTGTTGAGGAGATGACACTTTTAGATTGCTCTGGGTACTGTCTCGAAGCATTGGATGGATGGCACATATACCCTTTTGAAATTATAATGCCAGCCTTAGGAGGAGGTTTCATACCTCTGCCAAAACTGCTCTGCAGCCTAGCTGAACTTCCTGCGGTAGAATAGTTTGGCTGGGGTCAGAACCCCAGCTGTAACCTACGTCTGTAATTCTTGCATTATTTCTGCATTAAAAAAAAAGTATTGCTTAATATATCTTTCTACTTCACTAGTTTGTAGTTCACATTTCTCTCTGCAACTCCTGTATAATATTAGTGACTGACTTCATGATCTGATCTAAAAACTAGAGAGCTGACTGATTCTTATTAATGCCAACATTGTAGGCTAAAGACATGCTATTTGTATCCAGTAATGCAACTGCTGTGAGTACGTGCTTGTTAAGGCTAGTATTCATTAGCTTTAAAATGTTTAAAGTTGTAAATGGAAAGTGGGCCTTCAAACCGTAAAATTGACTGCATCGAAGTCAGTAATATAAATACTTGGAAGTATTGTTTATGCTTATTTGTGGAGCTGTGACAACTTTTGGGGGCTGGTAGATTGCAAACGACTTAGAAAGCTACAGCTCCATCAAAATACCATTAAAGTCTCAGAAAAGATTTTCATACTAATGGAGATGGTGTATATTTAGTTTAAACCTGTGAAAATCTCATGYAAGACAGTGAAGCAGCCAAGCTTAGTTATGCATGTGTTTTGAACCGCAGAGTTACCTGTTACTTTGCCTTAGTAACGTTTGAAATCAATTTGATTGGTTTAAACCCCCCCCCCCCCAAAAAAAAAAAAGCTGTGTTTTACATTTTACAACCATTGGTTTTCTCAGAGAGGGTGGAGATTATCAGAAGGGTGTCTTTGTTCAGGAGATCAAAATACTTGCATTAATTCCAAGCAGATTTAAAATCGGGTCATATATTAAAGCTGTGGGTAAATATAATATAGAACATTAAATTCTCAGTTTTTCTGTCTGCAAAGTGTAACATAAAGGAGAGGTAACATCCTTACGAGTGACTCTGACACATCTTCCAAACAGAAACATACGACTATATTTTTTACTTAGAAGAGTGGCTAAGATAACAACTTAAACAACAGCACAGTGTTCTAACGTCACTGCCTGCTCATCAAGGGGTGGTGTTTTTTTAGCCTTGCTTTTTGAACACACCATTCTCAAGGAATGTTTCCTGTAGTAAACTTTGCAGTTATGATTTGACTTACCAATGCCATTTTTTCTTCCTGAAATAGATTATCCAACAGAAAAAAGTATATATCAGCTCTACCTGTTAACCCAAACAGATCAATGGTTAACTTTTTCTAGAAACCATTCTTTATGCAGAAAGCAACAAATGATTTCTTTCTATGTTCTGTGTATAGCAGTTTTCTGGCTACTTTGCATGGTTCTCAGTAGAATTTAGAAACTGTGGGTAAAGTCTTTTTTGCAGTGAAATCATTAGAAGTTGTGGTACTGACTTCAACAGAGCAAAGGTTTCATCCCCTTTATTTTAAGTTATGTACTCAGTGCACGTCTTTCATCTCTGACTTAAACCCCTTTCTCCAGTCTCGCCTTATGTGCCTGCCTTGCAGGTGTAATAGAAAGATCTGTTTCCCATGTAAAACCTGTATTGCCAAGTGTAGTTTATATGACGGATATAAGAAAGCAGGCATGGGATTTAAAACAGTTGCTAGATAATAGGTAATACACTATGGTTCTCAAGTAATTAGTCTAGTCCTCTCTCTATCCATCTGCCAATTATAGGAAGTTTTGCAATCAGTGTTCCCAGATAGTTTTGTCATTTTGATGGAAAAAATCAGAAGTGCTTTTAATTAAAAATAATATAACAAGTTAAAAGAATGATTTTTAAACAACCTGTTTCAACTGCATTTTACCAAACCTTAATGTCAAGCACCAACTGCTTCAGGTTTTCAAAAAGAAAAAAAAACTAATAAGTCAGTAATAAACAGGATTTGCAACCTGTTCAAATGGTCAAGAAATTTGATTTTTTTTTTTCCTACTTAAGCAAGGGAACCAGTAGGAACCAGAGAGTTTCACGCTACTGTTATAAATAAAGATCCTTTTGGATTAATACTGACTGAAAATCTTAGGAATATTTCTGCTGTTCTGATGAATGTTGCAATAAAACCCTGGCAGATAGTAGGTCATATTGCATGATAGTATAAAGAAGATGGTCTGTTATGATACATGTCTGTAAAGGACAAAGTTATAATACCATTTTGAGACTCTTCTATGGTAAATCCTCTAGCAAAGGGGTCTCTCATTCTCTACCTGTGTTTCTTTATGTGAAGCAATTAATTTATTTTAAGTTGGAGAGCTCGTTTCTGAATAGCCTTCACTTTTTATTCCAACTTTAATTTAAGCTTCAGCTGTGAGGTTTAACCCTGAATTGTCTTGTGTGTGTTTGTACTTTTAGCCTTGAATATGTGCTCATTGTTGAGTTAGGATGAACATGCACAGTGTCATTTTGAATAAGGGTGTTACAGGCAAAGGCTGTTCCTGCTTTCCTATTGTAATGACATCTGTTTGCTTATTTGTTAGGATTTAAGGATCTTAATCTTTCTAAAAATGCTTTTTTTTTCTTTTTTTGAGTGGTCTAGGAAGTAAATTCTTGTTTAGTTTGAAAGGTCTAACATGCTCAGTGATGATGAGTTTTGAGATATCTCATAGTGCTGATAGCTAGAATTTATTTAACTCTTTTCCACACTTCTTGGCAGGCTGTACTTCAGAAGTTACTCTGAAGTAATAGGTGGCTTTATGTATGGAAGCTTATAAACAGTCTTTGAGGGCCTAGGTGCATTCAGTATGTTAAAAGGTGTCCTCATGCACAGGGCATTGACTGGTGTATTTATGCCTAAAATTATCAGGGGAAGGGCTGGTAATCAGTTCTTCCTGGATATTTACTATAGGAGAATGCTCTTAATGGTGTCTATTGTGAATTGAATTTTCACTTGCAAAGTGAATCAGCAGTCAGTAGAGAAAAGTTTGGATCCACAAGAGATGGGAAATATCTTCACTCCCCTCCATTACCCCTTTAATCCATCACAAGACTTTACTGTGTTTTATTTCTTTAACCTTCTTGAAGTCTTTTGAATTCTTTTGAAATCGTAACATATGAGAGAATTGTTTGGTTAGAAAGTTCTGATAATTTAGTACTTCATTTAAAAAGGTCTGCAATACAGAAGAATCACTGCTTCTGACAGAGAATCTGTCATTTTTTTAAACTGACAAAAAATCGTAGCAAAACCTCTTAAATTATGGAAATGTCTTCTTCTTTTCAGGTGAAAGCTATGTATGTGCATCCAATGAACCATATCGCAAAGTTGACTATACCAAGAATGTCAATCCAAACTGGTGTGTGAACATAAGGACTGGGTCCACTCGATCCTTAACATCCTTGACATCCACAAAGAGTGAAGTGAAGGAGAGTAAAGATTTCATTAAGCCCAAATTAGTGACCGTTATTAGGAGTGGCGTGAAACCCCGGAAGGCCGTGAGAATTCTGCTGAATAAGAAGACTGCTCATTCCTTTGAGCAGGTCTTGACTGACATCACAGAAGCCATTAAGTTAGATTCCGGTGTAGTCAAGAGACTTTGTACGCTGGATGGAAAGCAGGTAGGAGAATAAATCACTGTCAATAGCTAATAATTATGAGTTGATCCAGTTAAACTTCTTTGTTTTCATAACTTGAGTGCTTATTACTACATATGCTTTAATCTGCTTTTGAATAAGGACAATTAAATATAGAAACTACAAAATTTCTCATTTTATATTTAAATATGAATACCTACAAAAAATTATAAGAAGTTGTATGTAATGCAAAATAAGCTGACCACTCTACATTCTAAGAAGTTTTTAAAGAAATCAAATACTAACTGTATTATATTGTTAAACAAAATACATGTTGGTTGTGTCCAGTAATACAGTTCATTTGAAACATTTGAAAGTCAACAGTTGTTAAAACATATACTTAAGTGTTTTCAGAAGCACAGTCATGTTTTCAGACAGTGAAATGGTGCTGAGTGATGTCTGAAATAATATTGCTGTCCGCTTCCATTTCATTTCCTTAAATTGCTATTTAAGTAGCAAAATTATTGAATTGTCATACTGGAGATAATAATTGACATAGTCAAAGGTCAAGAATTTTATTTGAAGAAAATATCTCAGGTGCTGGGTCCATATCTTTGCAACATGTTTTTAGTTTTACCACTGCAAAAACGTGTTATCAGGATTAATGATGCCGTAGATCTTTGATTCTGAAAATAACCCAAAAATATAGTTGAGTGACCCACAGAATTTTCTGCTGCAGCAGGTCAAGTGTCAGTAACGCGTCTGCTGTGATCACAGGTTAATGACTCAGCCCTTCACAGAACAGGACTTTGTATTGTCTTTGATATTTTTATTTGACAGTGATCTGGAACTTTGACAGCATTGTGGCTCTAGCAGTACAGAGCAAGGTAGGCTGCAAAGTAGACCACATCTGACATCAGATGTATGGACTAGTGTAATGTTGACTAAATGTTAGGATCCACGCTCTTTCAAAAGGTATTTTTTACGTACCTGCATATCTGTATCCTCCTATGCACTATTTGTAAAATTTTCAATTTTGTTCCTGCAGATCTGGAAATTTTTATTGTCAAGCCTCTTACAATGGTTGTGATCATCACTTGAAAAGCACCTTTTTATGTCAAGAGTTAATAGCAAATGTATCACAGAACAAATGCACTTTTTCAGAGTCTCTTGGTATGTGATATATCTCAGTGTTAGGTTTTCTGTGCTGTGGGTACACTTTAATAATTAAATACTTGGAAAGAACTACTCCTGTTCTCTGGTATTAAATATAGTGAAGCAAATGCATCCTTGAGACTCTTGATTTGCAATAATTGGTGGCATTGTAACATGCTTTCTGGTTCTTCTAATAGTTTTGATTTTTTAATTAGCTTTGTTACTGAGATTTGTTAAGAGAGAATCATTTCTAGGAATGTACTTTTTAAAAAAAAAAGTCCTGAAATGTGATTTAGCCATGCTTAATTTAATTCATTATAAAGCAGCTTTGAGGATATTTATTGTACAGTAATTAGTCTCTCCTACCCATGAAGTCTTCTGTTACTGTCTCAGATAAGGGGAATTTAATCTCCTCAAGCAAGTAGATTGAAATAGATTTGAGAGGAGTCAGGAAAGGAAACTGCTACAAAGAGGAGGCTCAGTTCAGATTCCCCTCTGCTATCAGCTTGCTAATACAATAGAAACTCACTGATCTGCATTGGTGTAGAACATGCAGTGGTGCATCAGGGATCAATAAATTTAATTAATTCTCAATTGTACATTAAATCTCACATATGTTGCTTGCATATTAATGTCACCCATGGTGAATGACGGCTGTCTTCAGTCCACAGTGAGGATGACCGATCATTGCGAATGCTCTGAAATAAGTGCAAGACTTGTAGTTGCTGCAGCAGGTCCTCCTGCACTTGCATGGTAATGGGGTTGATCAGACTTGGATTGCAGGTATTGAGGTGGGTGTTCTCAAGCACAGTGGGGAAATTTCTGGAAAGCTTTCAATGCTAACATCCTGCAGAGAGCTGCCCTTTACTGCTTCATCCATGTGTAAATTGTTTCAGCAGTGGCAGTGCCTAAGTATGGAGGCATCCCTTTCGTTTGGAAGAAAGGTCTCCAGCCGTTTGCTTTTCCAGAAGGACTTTGGGAAAGAGCCTTTGCCTGCACTACTGTAATGTCATCTTGATGGTTTTAGTGGTCCTGGAGACGTAGCTACCCAGATAGAAGAGCTCTGACTTTAGATAACCTCATCATAAAAGCCTCCTTCTGCATATCTAGGAGGAAAGAGGCTTCCGTTTTTTCCCAAAGTAAAGGGCTGACCTCAGCTAGAGGCTATGGGGATTTTTTTTGTTTGTTCTTTGCTGGTATATTTAGGGGTTGGCGCCTAACGGCATTGTGGGGTTTGGTAAATGAAGAGTTGCTTTGCTGCCAATTACCAATTGGTGGAAATTTCTGAGCTGTTTTCCCTAATGTGGTAATTGCTTATTCTTCTAAATCTGCTAGTGAGGCAGATCTTTTATGTTTGTCCTATTGTTGGCACAGCTTGAAAGGCAAGCATTTGGGGGGAAAAAAAGGCATTTTGTAAATGGCTGTTTTCTTATAAATGTAGCTCTTGTTTCCCAGGGTTTTTCCCTCTCCCTCATATTTTATTTCAGAGGAAATATGTGTTTTTGCAATTTTTCAGAGGGAACAAGTTGTGTGTTCTTAAAATATAGCATTGATGCTGAAATTCACGTGTTTAAAACATGCATATATAAAATGTTGTGTTCTTTTATTAGGGAGTATGTGGTTCTCTTGCTAACTTATGGGGTAATTTGTTGTTTTTTGTTGAGGTATTTAATGGTGGGTGGTGGGGAATGATCATGAAACCAGTGATCTCTGAAGAAATCTTCTTTTTAATTTTGAGCAGTGCAATGAAGAGGATGTCCTCAGAACAGTTTTCATCTACTCTTCTTACTTCATTAATCTTGACTATAGCAGCATCTTGATAATTGTAACACAGAGAGTAACATCCCTATCGGTTATTTTCCTTGAATATTGTGTATAAAGAAAAAGAATTATCTAGCTTTAGATTGAAGATAAAAGGAAGCCTTGTACATGTGATAAAATCTTACAGTTTTGAATATGGATGGTGCTACTTGAATATTAGGGATGTGTAGCCTCAAGTACAGATTTTTTTTTTGTTAACATTTTCTTTTACATTGATACAAGGCTGACTTTCTTGCTTTTAAGCAGATGAACAAACGGCTTTTTACCTCCCCAAGACTTCTGTGATGGTTTCTGCATGAGGAAAAATATTCCTGTAAAAGTAACCAGGCTTTAATTTTGCAATACAGGCTTCTGCTGTTCCAGGCTCTGTGCTTCTGACATTGACGTTTGCCTAATACATTTGCCTGACCAAAGTGTTTTCCTTACTTGGCTGCATTTGTTCTCTCTCTTCTTTGCTGGAATCTGTCGCTTTCCTACTGTGAAGCAAGGGCGGTCAAACTGGAGCTTCTCCAGCCAGGAAGTTAACCTTTTGTTCTCTTCAAAGAGAATGCAGGGCTTCTCTGTCTTTCTAAACGAACTTCAAGTAACAGTTATTGTACACTGTAGGATAGTAACTTAATGGAAAATTACCTCCACTATTTGTTCAGAAGAGTGAAGTGTATGGTTGAGGGGGAAAAAAAAAAAGTGTTTTCTGGGAGAAACTCACAAAAAAACCTATAGAACTCTGAAGTATATATTATTTGTCAATAAGAGAAAATGAAATCTTCACTTCAGGAAGATAGTAGCTTTCAAACATGCATCATGTTGCGATTTCATGGATGGAAATCCATAACAGGATTGAAAAGATGGATGACTCACCCTTTCTATGCTGAATTCCAAAGTAGTGAGAACATACCACAGATAAATCTTATCTCAAAAGTCTTTTATGATGGGCCATAGTATGTTGGTGGCTATCTCTAAACTTAAACCAAAAGCTCCCTTATTTTCTGTTAGCGAGGTTTTTCATAGGGTACTCATTTCCGTTAAAAGTTAAATGAGTTAACTGAGGAAAGCAGATATTCCATTTGGAAGTATCCATCAGACTTATACTCTATCAGTAATTTTTTTTATTTTCCAATGATGGTTTTGAACGTTCTTAGCAGAGAGAGGATAGCTTATAAAAACTGAATCTTTATATTTGTTCTGTACTGGAAATACTAAGGAGACCAACTGCAACTGTTAAATTACCCATCGTCGATGGCAGTTCTTTCTAGCAACCGAAGCTAGGGATGAGCAGAAGATCTTGTTTATCTGTATGATTGATACTCCCCGACTTCTTGTTTCACTTCTTCTGGGTTATAGGTTTCTGTCATTCAGATCTGAAAATCTCCATTAATATGGCATTTCTACTATAATCTTTGTCTCAGTGAGAGATGACTTTTTAGTACTAAGACAAGTTTTTAGAATGTATGATTTTTTTTTTTCCAGTTTTGTATCTGAAGTCATACTTGGGATGTAATGCTTTAAATTTTGTTGCAGTCAACTAAATAGTCTTAAATTTGCCTTTAGTTCAGTTTTCTCTTCCACCTAATGTGCAAAGGCAACTTGTTTTTTTTTTTTTTACTGTGTCTTATTCATCAGCAGTACACTTTCTTTTTTGAGGAACTAGGCAGTAGGAACTAAGTGTTGTGAATATCTCATTCTTTATTTTTAGTGTAATTTAATCGTGCTGTTACATTGCTGTCTGACACTCATTGCAGGTGTTAGAAATGACTCTAATGGGGATTTGCTTCCATATTAGCAGGCATTGCATGTAGTCAAAAGCTATTGAAATCAAAAGGAGGCTTTGTCTTCTGTCTGAGGCTTTAACCTAGTGTAGCCATTCTCACAAATGTATGGGAAATAGCACTTGAATGTCTGCTGGGGCAATTTTATAAATATGTAGATAGGTCTAGTTTTTGTGCAGTTTTAGTTACACTGAAATTTAAAATGGCCCTTTCAACTTAAATGTTGCATTAACCTGCAGGTATGAGGATCAAAACCTTTAGTCCTTATGTTCCTCACAACTCTTAAGAAAAACATATATACTGTTATGGAGGAGTGTCAGCAGCAGCTGTGAAGGCAGTGATTCTCTGCCTTGCAGATCACACGCCAATTTGGCATTTGTAAGCAAAGAGAAGAATCTTTGGTCACTCGGCTTAAGGATTTTGAACGGTAATGGGCAATGAAAGTACCTGCATTCAGCGAAGAAGAGTATCTGTTCTTCTCCTTGTCAACTTCATGTAACAGCCACAGAGAATTGCACTTTCAGTAGCAAAGCCCAACTACAGCAGATTTAGTTGAGCAACAGCCAACAGTTACAACCAGTGCACCAAAATGAAGCAGCCTTCTGTCAGATTTCTTGCCCAGATTTCTGGATGTGGCCCCAAAGACTTAAGCTAACTCAGAAAATAGCTGAAGCAGCAGCAAAGTATGCTTGAATTTCTGGAGAAGAGCTGGAGAAAATGCGTAAAGGACAATAGGTGCTAGGAAAAAGGAACAGGGGAGAGTTAGATAAAGGCTTAATTTCTGATAATAGTTGCTTCTGAAGCATTTAATGTTGTAGATGTCAGTTAACTTGTGTGGAGTTGGTGAATGCTACACAGTGCATAGATGCAAACAAAGATGTTGGAGCATAAAAAGAAGCAAAATGCTCAAGGGTGTGTGATAAATTTGAGGCTGAATTTTCTAATCATACACTTTTAGGTAGGCTAATGCAGATCCTGCAAGGAGACTGAACTAGGATTTGGGACCAAAAACTTAAAGGCTAAGTATCCGAAGAGATAGTCAACCTTCATAAAGCAATGAAAATTTTCCAAAAAACCCAGCAGAGTACTCAGTGATTTGACATTATGGTTATGATTGACAATATAATTACTAAAAGAGTAGAAGTCTTGAGTAGAAAGGCTTTTCAGAATTCATGGTTGATGTCCACAGGGAAAAGCATGTTAATCTTCATATTATGTAGCAAATAACACAAATGAGGACTATGTACACCACATCGAAAAGATTTAATTCAGTGCAATCTTTATGTTGGCTGGAGTGATTTAAGTTTAGCTGGTCCTACTGTAAGGTAGATAAGTGAGGTTTTATAAACTTTGAGGTTCCCGAGAGCTTTATTTTTGGTGGGTGTTTTGGGTAACTAGAGACTATGCGCAACTTTGGAAAGGTTGTTGAGCTAGAGACAAAATAACAAATGTCTGAATGCCAGTTGATAAAATGTGCATGAAAACACATGAGCATCCCACAGAGAAATTCACATAGCAAGGTTTACAGTTAGGGAGTTTGAGCCTGATACTAACAAGCCTGTCCCAATATTTGAACTGGCACATGATTTTGGGAAACTTGGGCCTCAGTTAGGGGCTAGAATCATTTCAGAGAACAGCTGTTGAGAGATGTCTGTCTATTGGGTGTGGGATACAAATCTTGCAGTTTAAGAAAAACAAAAGAATTAAAGTAGCCCTAGTCTTGAGGAAGTATGACAGGAAATAAATTTATCCATGGACCTACTACACAGTATTTTTTGTTCAGCCTTTTAAATCAGTATGCCTAAAACTGGAAACCGTGATTATTTGTTGCTAGAGGGCAGGAGGAAATAGCGTATTCAAACAAAGGAGATAATTTTGGCCTCTGTCCATGGACACAGAAATTTTCTCATCTGTAGTTATGGAAGGTAGCGGTATTTCAAACTAACCCAAAATTAACTGTGCTCTGTCATTGTTGCAAGGATCTGAAAAATATCTAAAAATAAGCACACAGAGATCTTTTTCTGGCTACTAATTGAGGCAGGGAATGCTTTCTAGAGCATTTGATAAAAATACAATGGTACAGCAATGCTGCAGGAAAAGTCCTTTAAAAAAATTTTTTTGAACATCTAATGAGTCATCTAAGGAGAGTGTCTTAAACTGGCAGTGAACAATAATGCTGGGGAAGCTCTTAAGCTCTGTTGCACATGCAAGAAATAAAGGTCATGCAATGTGAAACAGCCACAGTTCTAGCACTGAAAAGACTACTTTCTAGAGCAAAGGTGTTTTGAATTGGAGGGGCAACCCTGTGTGTTGTTCTTGCTTTCTGAAGATCAATAATCCAAAATACAGTACAGATAGACCAGTGAACATGTATCTTTTTTTCTCCCCTTCCTCTCCTCCCCAGAATACATAAACCTAGGTTACCAATTTTGAGAATGTGGTGTAACATTATGGACAATGTAATGGTTGGTATCTACTGGATGTGAATTTAATCTTTTTCAGCGAGGTTGGGTTTAGATACATAATCAGTAATACTCACTGTCATCAGAATAATGGGTTGATGGAGTGGGATGGTAAAATAAGTGTATTTATTAAAATGGATGCAGAATCAGACCTCGATTTGAAATTAGCACTTTTAAATTAGAGAATGGCAGCTAAAAAAATATGCTGGCATTTTAACTGAAGGCAAGCACGCCTGTCCTGTTAAAACTGATACCCAACTTGCTGGAGTCTTTGTGGCTCTATAGAGAAGATGAATCCTACTGGATTTTCAGTTTTTGTCTGTGCGTTCCAAGAGCTGACAGCACTTAATAAAAATGACATGCTGTGCAGAGTGGGAAGCAATCACTGGGAAAATAGTGTCACCAGTGGTAACATTGTATCTCTGTTATGTGTGATTATAATAATTTTAGTACTGGGTTACAAAAATGGCATGTGTAGCTCTTAGAATAAATGAATGGTATGCAGTCATTGTCTGCCATCTGCCATGCTAAGATCAAATCACATGACTTGGAAGCTAAATCTTGGGAATTTGTTGTGTCCCGCTGAGCCTGGCCATTAACAGATAATTAGTCTGGTAAAAATCTTTTGAATTCATTCTGCAGCTGTCATATGCCAGATTAGAATTTGTGTTACAGGTTTTCTATTACGTTGAGATCTTGGATTTTGTTCTTGTAATTACATTACCCTATTTTACTTCAGTACACAGTTTTTGCATTATCACATTTAAATACGTAAACTTTTCTTTAAGAAAGCCTGTTATATTTCAGTGCAAAAGCATTTCAAGATTGAATTTGATCCATTCCTGTTCATAATACAGTCTGTAAAGAAACTTGCTACTTTTAAGATGTCTTTCAGATTGTCAGGTTGATTGATCTGTAATACTAGCTGCTTCTTGGTTGACTCTAATCAGGTTGTCAGTGTTTCTTAAATCTATTGAAGCAATAATACTGTAATCTTGAAATATGAACATTTCATGTTGATTTGTCCCAATTATTAAGAAAAATTGCACTTTTCCATAATAAATTCATGTCAGGAAACATAAAACAATTTGTCAGAGATAGAAGAGGGAATATTCATTCTTAATGTTTAAAATATTACTAGTGGATTAATTGCAATGAACCTTTAAACACAGTAGTCTGAAGACTTTAAAGGAAGGTAATGTTGAAGTAATAGTAATGCAAGCCAACTTTTAAAAGCAAAGAGCTTCTCAACACTTAAATGGAATAACGCCCCTGCTTGCTGCTTGACATTTATAAGCTTTGCATAGAAAAGTGTGATATTCAATGTTCTTGTCGTAGGCAATGAAATTCAGTGTTCTTTTATCACTTCTCTCATTTACAAATTCAATAATCATTTTCTTCTGTTGTGCAAGTATGCTATTCATGCAGTGTTCTTAAATATTTGTTTTGTTTATATTTATTACATTCGGTGTTTTATTTATTGAGATATGACACAGGATATCTCTGCAATCATGGGAGACTTTGAAGACATGAAAATATTTCGGAAGAAAACCAAATGAATGGAACATAACTTGTGAACTAGAGGATGAATTAGAATTTTTTGTTTGTTTTGTTTTTGGACTAAGCCTAGGTAAATTTTTCTTGGCTTTTGCCCTTCTTGTCTCTAACCTCCAATTCAGCTAGTATTTAGTAAGGGAATTCCAGTCTGGACAAAATTATTGGAAAATAAGCTAGTTAGCTAAAGGAAACCAAAGCAGGTTAAGTACCAAACAGACAGAATTGTATTTATAAGAGCCTTATGAAGATGCCATTCGCCTGCATGCTAAGAACTTGCACTTTCTCTTTTTAAAAGGTCAAGTGTCTGGTTGGCTTTACTGTGAATAAAATTGGAATAAGAGAGATTCAAGCATACATAAATTACTTAGGGAGTAATTGCTTTTTTCTCTATATATTTTGCAAGGGACCCAGTAATACAGACACACAGAATATGCCTACATGCAGGCAGACATTTCATAACACCAGCTGGCTTTGATGTATAAAACTTATGGACCTGGAAGTAGTTCATATCTAGTCAGGTCGAACTGCAGACTGACTGACATTGCATGTAGTTGCTACCAGCTGGGTAAATGTATTTTCACTCAGTCAAGTATAATCCTTTTTGAGGTAGGGAGTGTTAATTCTCTATTTTGTGAAGAAGACTGAAGTATAATAAATGTGCTTGGTGATAATTTTGTCACCAGACTTCTGTGAGGGTGGTAGAGAAGCAATTCATGTTCCCATTCTTCATCTCAAATATCTCTTCACATAAGTCTTCCTTCCTATGTGTTGGACAGTATGGAGAAGCCTGTAAAAATTCTTTTTTTTTTTTTTTTCCTCCGACATGTTTGCTTTATTACCAGGTTACAGATTTTTGCTTCTCCTTTTCCTGCAGAAATGATGAGTGACTTGAATTCATATTTTGACTGACCAGTTGGGGTATAATTCATATTGAAACTGGAATATCATGTCTATACAACTTCTATGTTTCTGAAGAATTAGCTGTACTAATATATTCCTAATATTCTATTTCTCTATATTTCTAACATACATACAACATGTTTCTAATATATACTGTGCTATAGACACAAGTATACTGACTGTTTGGTTACTGGGTAGTCCTAGAATTTGGGGCTGTTTTGAGATGTGTTTAGATCCAAGTTCTTCTAGCTGCAGTCGTGTTACAATTGGGAATAGCAATCCAGCCAAGGTACATTTAAACCTACCTATTAACTGCCATCCTCTGTATAATCAGTTCAGGAATAACAGAGGTAAACAGTCTTATGAGGATATAGGACTGGAAGGCACAGTCTGGCTGAGAATGTCCAATTGTCTGCATTGGAATTGGCAGTCTAGTATACTTTATGTCCATAATAGTCCACAACAATGTCCAGTCTGACTGGCTAGATCCTGTTTGTCACAAATCCATCACCAACACCTGTAACAAACTGAAGACTGCTAATCTGAGAAACTTTGGAACTTGGTATTTGTGTATTACAGGGAAAGAGTGGAAGAAATGGAAAGTGTTGATTATAACCTCAGCAGCTACACTGGCAAGTAATTTTAGATGGGCTGTTCCAAAGTAATTGTAGAAAGTGGTCAGTGTTTTGGATTTCTGGGCAAAAAAAGTATTGCAGCATATCTGACATTTGACTCCAAAAAACTTCTCTCCAAACAAAATCCAGTAAATTGCAATTGACTTAATATGAGCATAGGAGGAAACATGGCACCTTGAAGGTACCTGAGACCTTCACTTTTCAGTATTATGACCAATTTCAATTGTGGCTGATTTTTGCCTCAAAGATAGAAGGAATCCCTCCACTTCCCTGGACCTGAGGGGGTATGTAAGGAAATTCAGTCCTCTGTAGGTGCCCATGCAAGCTCTGATACAAGCAGATTAATGCATAAGTACGATTAATGCATATAAGTATGCATTAGAGCATATCCGTTTTATCATATTAATTGATACTAACTTATATTTAATAATAATACTTAATACTTTAATTCATAGAGTATAAATATGGTAAAGCCAGTATTATAAGCTTGTGAAGTGTAGGAGGAAGAAGACAAATAAATGACAAAATCTGATTCACAAAGTGTCAAAGCAGCTGTGTAGCTAGTCCTTCTTTGTTTGCACACAGAAACCATAAAATTCCCTGCGGTTTAGCATCAGAATGGCTGTTGGTATAAACAGTGGATTTATTACCACCTGTGGTCTTTGAAGTCTGATGCCTGCTTAAGAATGTTCTTCTAGTTTAGAGATTAATCTCCATTTACAGTGACATGTGTCCTTACTTTGGGACCAAATTCTCTAATTTGAAGAGTGAAAACCTCATCGTTGTCTTCTGTCACACACTGTTGAGAGAAGCTCATGGGAGGTGGTGCAGTCCAAGATGCAAAGGTGGTGCCGAGAAGTTCTTAGGATTTGAGATGGCTTCAAATGCTACTTCAACTAGTTATGACACAGATTGCTTGGTTTTGACACACAAATATGTTTTGATTGCATTCAGCAGGCTTCATCTGTTGTACATTTTTTTCTTCTTTTCGAATATTTCGCATAAAAAACCCTCTATTTTTGATATTTATGTCTAAGCAACCTCCCTTTTCCCATTTATATGTCACTAAATAAACAAAATTTCCTACAGTACTATAGTAAATGGGTTGGTGAGAGTGTTTGATACTGCTTTTTATGATTCTCAGGCACCAGCTAGAATTTCTGAAGTAACTATCATGGCTTGCTCGTGTATTTTGACAGTATCTGTGTGAGGTGAACGTTTCTGTTCCTTGAACTTGTATTTTAGAACTTTGTTGACCATCACTGAGTACGTGATGCTTTGTAAATAGTATCTCAGTAGGTTGATTCCAATGTGTCTACTTCTTTAAAGAAGAGGAAAATGTAGCCTTAATGTATACATGCATATTTATTATATTGAAGATGCAAAATAAATGCTAATATTTGGAATCTTCACTGATCTTAACATTCTGTAACAACTTTCTTGCCAAAAACTGCATTGAGAAGTGCAGATCAGATGGATTATGCAGATGAGCATTTTGATGTCTGGTTTTTTTGCAAGAGAGTTTGACATCCTCATTTAATACCTATGTCACGAAGTATTGGTATGATTGACGCTACACATATATTAATGGAAATAATAAAGACCTATCCAAATATGAGTTTTAGCTTATTCTAATACAAATCAAAAGGCATGAGTAGAAAATTGGCAGAAGCACAGAGAGTAAGACGTTAAGTGCCAGTAAAAATGATAAGGAATTTAACACCTTCCTCGGTCTTACCTGAGTCTTTCAAGAAGTCTTTCTCCCAATCCTCAGTAAGAAGTAAGATTTATATAGAGATTTTGGAGGTAAACACTAGTGTAAGTTATCAAGTGCGTGTGTGGCAGGAGAGGGGGTGGACCTGCCTGAAAATTGAGCCTAGTTCCAAACAAGCCCTCTTTAGTTTTAAAGCTAGTAAAATATAATTAGCCAAATAGAATCCGTAAGGCCAGATCACAGATATTTAAACCACTTGTTCTCTAATGACCTAATTTAAGGAATGTAGTTTTCTAGTGAGAACAAGTAGAACTGTGAAAGATACCTGGTTTATAAGGTTGCCGTTCAGCTGTATCTATGTGTGAGAGGAAAAATTGTTTTGAAATTATTGTGTTGGACACTTGAACTGTTAGGATGAGGAGTTTTTCATTCTTGTTTATCTTTGCTTTGTGCATTGTTAGTTTTCACTCTCCATCTGGTGGATTATAAACTAGGGGCAGGTTACCTGCCTGCGGAAAAATGGAAGCCTAGGTCAAGAAAGACAGGAGTGGGTAAGTAGGCTGGGGAAGCACAAGCTCTATTGTCAGCTGTCCCAGCTTTACAGGAAGCAGCGAGAATCTGCTCTCATTTAATTTTGTGAGCCTGGGGAAAAAGTTCTAGGAATAGCTGTAAGGTACCCAGTATATTAGGTGAATATCTAGGGAAATAACGCAGGTCTCCTCAGTGAGTAGTGTTGTTTAGGAATAGGAAAAAGTTTCTAAAACATGTTGAAGACTTCAGTGATTTCTTTCTTCAAAACCTATTAGAAACAACGTAGATTTCTTACCCAGGTCCTGCTTTTTCACTCCTGTACTCATTACAGGAATAAAGAATGGACTTAAAGATATTTAAACTTTTACTGAGCTACCTATGGTTTGTGGAAAGGCATGAACAGTCAGAACATGCTGCAGTCCAGCCACACTTCTTTCTTTGCTCCCTTTCTCCACATTAGTCTAATGCATTTCCTGTATAAATATTGCTAAGTCGAGCTATGCAGAACTGCTCCTTTACTTGTATATTAGTGGCAAAAGCCACTGCAGGGAATTTTACCATCTCAGAACCTTGTCCACATCAAGAATGAAGAGAGATGCCAGGCCTACTAACAGTCGGGCCCTGAGGTTTCTAGTGCTTGTCCACACTGAGAGAAAGTCCTTGTGTGGTGACCCAGGCCTTCTCTCTTCACCTGTTGCGAGGTGGATGCAGGCCCAGTAGTGCCTAAATGCTTATCTGAAATTGAAAATACTAGTTTATCCATCTTGCTCAAATAGGATTCGTGACTGAGTAATAAAAGCAGCATTTGTGGAGTTAGTCCTGTTACCAGTAACTTGATTTGATGGTTGGGGGGAGGAGGACATTGTTTGTTTTTTCAAAAGAATACCTTAGAGAGGAAGCAGGAAGTCCATGGTACTGTCACGTGGAGAATTGTGCTCTCCACACAATGATGTACGCATCGTTTCTCCTTGCTCTTCTAGTTACAAAGGATAAGCGAGAATCAAAAATGTCAAGTGGCAAGCTGAGGAAAATGAGATGCATACCAACTGTGGCTGTTCTCAAGTGGTTGGCATTGATTGTGTGTTTTTTGGCCAAAGGAAAAACTGGGAGAATAGAGCTTTGGATATTTCTGTTAAATGTGACTCCCCAGTGTTTGACTGCTGTCAAATATGCAGCATATATTTGAAACTAATTCCAGATCTTTTCAGGTTCCTCCCCCCTCCCCTTCATCTTTAGCAGAGTTTACTGGTGGTGAAATTCTCTTGAAGTCACCTCTGCCTTAGAGGAAAAACATGTTTATATTCTGACTCGTTTGCACAGTGGAGTTAGAAGAGAATCTGTCTTTAGGATGGGATCTTTTCCTTTTCCTGAAACATTTCCAAAACTGTAGTTTCTGTGTTTCCTTCTTCTTTTCAAAGCCAATGGGGGAGTTGATACAGGTCCTGGTAACAGCAGATATTGCTGAATTTCTTGTTGCTTGTTGCTCATAAAACCTTTATTGCTATAAATATTGGGGAAAGGGGAAAGGAAAGCCAGGGTCCAATATTTTCACATGCAGACCCAGCCTTGAATCCTTGTTAGTATAATAGATAAGAACTGCAACATTTCTTCTTTTGTATGCTGGAGAAAAGGGTTATATGAAGTTCAAATTGACTTGGGACAGAAGTAAAAAAGCTTTATCAAGTGTGGTAGGGGAAATAAATATTAATCCGTCCTGTGTAGATTGATTTTGCTAGGGATGAGACTGAAATTAGAGGCTCTTTGTGACCTTATTTTTTTCTCACTGTTTTAAATATCCATATATAATTAATTTCAAAAGGTTTTAGGTGATTCATCCTCCCCCATACTGTGAGTCATTTTTAGTCTAACTAGCATACTTGAAAATGTTTTATGCAAAGGGTTAGATATTGACTGCATGAAACCTGAATATTTTTGAGAGGACCTTATCTGTCATTGTCCTCAGTTGGCAGGGAACAAATTATAATTTTGTCTCATTTTATAAAAGTTCTCTTTTAATTATCATTTGCCATAATGGAAACTGCAGGATTTCTCTGATAATTAAATTTGATCCGAGATGGAATATTAAGAAGAAAAATCTTACTTTAATCATGTATTGCCAAGTTTCAGTAAGAGAGCAGTGGCTTTTACTCTTATCAGCAACATTGTTTGCTTTATATCATTGAGTCTGTGTATTTTGTTAAATACATAAAGTTGTTTTAGCAAATCTGTATCCTCAAAACAACAGCAAATCTAACTGTAATCTTTTTTTTTTTGTATAGAAAGTATAGTTTAAATAGATCGGTCAATTTTAATATCCTAGAGTAGATTCTTTGATGGTTAAAGTTGTCTGCCAGTTCTTAGAATTTGATATATTAATTTATACTTAAAATCTGAAAACTTGTGAACACATTTCTGACTATTTAAAAATTTAAATTCTCAAATCAAAATCTGAGTTTTGAGAAATTCTTTTTTGAAAATATGTGTATGTTTTCCCTTGTACAGAGATGCACTTGAAGTTTTCAGTATTTATCTGAATTTGTCTGCAGCTGGGTTGTTGCAAGGAACAGCCAGAAGGGATATCTAATGTAATTTTGTAATACTTGACAAACTATTCATTTGTAAAATTGTGACTATAAAATCACTGGTTGCAAATGCACTGGTTTTGCTTCACTTCTGTAGTATGAACTCGACATGTATCTTCCTGTAATTCACTGTGTTGTACCTCCTCCATCATCTCTGTGACGTGCTTTGATTCACTTTTGTTTTACTTCTACTACTGTGTTGTATTGAAATAACTTTAGAAATCTCTCAAGCAATTTCTGCCTAAAGGCTTGCCTTTTTTTTTTTTTTTTTTTTTAATAGCATGTTAACGTGCTAGGGAAGATACCACGTGAATGCATCTTTGGGCAAGTTGTTAGTTGTATGAAGTTGAAGGATAAACTTGCATGCTTTACATACTTACATGCTCACTCTCTTTACCATCTGTCTAACTTAAAACCGTTTTAAAGAGAATGTCTACAACTTTTGAGGCTTCTTTGTGTATTTAGTGCAAATGATTTACTTAAGGAATGTTCTTTGTTTGGTTCTCGCTGATAGTACACCGTTTCTAGTGAAAGACAGGTGTAACATTTCAGTATTTCTAAAATTGCATCAACATAAGTGCTGAAACTCAATATGTAGTAAAATTACTTAAGACACTGAACTGAAAGAATATTACTCATGCAACTTGCTGAAAAATATTTCATGTTTTTTAATTAATGAAATAGTCTATTCTCAGAACACTCCAATTAGGTAAATATAATCTCGCTATACAGGAAGGGAGTTATGTCAAATGAAGACTTTGACTTTTGAACTCAGTTCAGTGGAGTAAAGTTTTACTTCCTTTTGACTAAATTTGTCAGAGGCTTAATGTTAGCAAAGAATGACCAATTCTGTTTCCCAGGAATTGTGAACTGCAGATAGCTTGTAAGATGGGAGATTGGGTAGATCATCACAAAGTAAATAAAATACCCATTTTAGGGATATTTGTTTAAAAGGATGTCACTTGACAGTTTTAGACAAAGCTGAGGCAGCATCCACCACTTCATATTGACAAACAATAAATCTGTGTAGTGGATAAAATGATGGAATCATCTTCTCCATTCTCCTTTGTAGAATGTGAGATGATGAATGCTATTATGCAGGCCTATTATTAAGGTAGCAACATTTCTCTTCCCTATTTTTATAGCAGTTCTTTCTGTATTTATCTTACAAGCATTCACTCCTTTATTGAGTTTGTTAAAGTGAGAGTATTTAAATTAGAATAACTCATAGTAATGGTCACAGTTACACACAGTATTGAGCAGGCAGTTTAATATTTCAAGTACTAAATTTGTCATAAAAGTTATTTAAAACCAGCATTTGGAGCATTTGTTCACTTTTGTATATCAGTTATTGTAAAACCTTTGCTAATAATGACAGTCTTTGTTTTCAGTTAATGGTTTCAATAGTTTTTCCTGTGTTTGCAGATACACCCTTGAAAGAAGTCTGTCTGTAGCTTACTTGTCTCTGACCAAAAAGCTTGACAGGACTGCTTTTAGGCAGTTAAAGCAAACTGTGGTTTTATTTTGATTCTCAGTAGGTATCTTGAGAGGGGAAAGAGGATAATCTATAGTTGGCATAGCATGTATTTGCTAGCATTGCTTTTCCTTGTACCTAATAGAGCCTCTAATTTTCTTTCGCTTTTCTGACTTACAGATGTTTCTGAGAATGTAGATAAACACAGAGGCCAGCTGTGGTCAATTTTACTACTCTAGATCCAGTTCAGAAAATCATAATATCACCTTGATCACAAAATCTTGTTGCATTGATCTAGTCTTAGGCTGTCTTCTCTTCCTTTTATCTAAGAAAAAGCTGGAGGAGGGAGAATGATATTGTATATGTAACCATAGTTAAACAGAACCTCAGCACCTCTTGCCTCTGAAATTGTGATGTATTCTGCTTGCTCTACACAAACATATTGATATTTATTTTTAAATGAGGCATCTTTTTTATTAGAATTTGTGTTGGAAATTATAGTCATTATCATTTTAAGAAGAAAATTCTGCCTCAGAATCTACTCTCAAGAAACTAAAAGGTGGTGCGTTTTTTCTGTAAGGACATCCATTAGATAATAAAAGGCTTTACAAGTTTCTGGAATCTAAGCTGAGCCCTTCCTTCTTCAAGAAAATGAAACTGATTGTGCTCCTCTTTTTGTATACTGTGCACTGTTGAACGAAGACGGGTGTATTTAGTACCCTTTAATGCCTTGCTCCACCTCCTTCCTGGCTAGTCTTTTTGCTACAAGGCACATGGAACAGGAGGGGAACACTGGATTAACTTTAGAATGAAGGTCTTTCATGGGACAGTCGAGAGCATTTGGTTGCTGGAATCATCCCTAGATGTTTGAAAATTGCATGAGAGAAAAGCTGCAATTGCTGAGGCTGAGCTGAGGCACCCCACTAAACCATTCATCAGTGTTATGAAAGGAGGCTTCAAAGTGTCTGATCAGAGCATGCTGAAGTGAATAGGAAACCTTGATGAGCTTCAGATCAGAATCACAAAGAACACAGGAATACCAGGCTCAACAAAAATATTTTTGTACTGTAAGAATTATGTAGTCTATAAATTGATTTCTGTTTTCATTTCCCTTGGATGTAAGGAACTTACACTAATTAGACACAGTAAGTACTGCTTTTACTTAAGCTAAGTATATACATTTTTTATTTTAGGAACAAAAGTATCTGTAAAATTTGAAAACTTTGACAGAGAAAAATTCAATATTTACACTGAAATTAGTATGATTTGCTTCTGTAACTTCTCTACTTGTTAAAAGAGCTGTAACATACCTCATCTCTATTAAAAATGTTTTAAAATTTTTCTTCTTCCCATCTCAAGATAAGCTTGGAGGGAGATGAAGTATATGTGAGTTTTAAATCATGCGATTTTTGTAATTATTATATTCCTTTCCTTTCCTTTCTGTACTTGCTGAGTCTCTTACTGCATGTTACTTCCCTGCATATACTTCTTGCAGTACTATTTTGCTATGCACAGGACAGCACTTGAAGTTTTTTGGAGTCTGTGTGCAACTGTAAATTTGAGTGAGAGTACTTAATTATAGGTGGAGCATATTAAGAGAAAAGTGCGTGTGTGTCGGCAGGGAATAGTACTTCTGCTGTGGTGGGTTTTTTAAATTTTATTTATTTGTTTAAGCCTACTGGTTTTATAGTAATCCTAAGTATTACAAGTAAATAAACCAAATTAGAGAAAACAGTCTTTCCAGAAGGACTGGGAGCTTGCTTTGCCCTTGGTTTTTGTACTCTGAAGCTTTGTACTGTATCTTCAGATTATTCTCTAGATAGACCTTCAGGAATATCCGTACAGATAGATATTGAGTTGAGGAAGTTCTGCATAGGTCCAGACATCTGATCATTACTCGTTTGTGGGCTCTGAGCTGTAGTATTTTGTTTGATCTGGGTCTTAAATACAGTAACAAAATTATAAAAATTAGTTTTAGACTTAAAAACAACTTTTTGCAGAAAGCTTCTTTCAATTCTTGCATTTAACCAGATTTCAAGGTGACCAGGTTCCTCTGAGTTATTAATAGCTCTTACTCCTTCAAAGGCATCATTACGTAACTGCCATGTATTGAATGTAAATATTGGTATAACAGTCATAAGAGGTTTTTTTTATATTAATAAAGAGTTTTAGAACAAAAAATATTGCTATAGCCCTCTTTCAACTAAAGAAAAGCCTATCTTTACTTAGCAGATGCAGAGCGAACCATTCCTAAAGATTTGCAGAATTCCTAAAGAGTTGCAGTTAACTTTTCCATATAGTATTCTAAGCAACAGTTTCAACATGGGGTTCATAGAAAATGTTTTAGATGTTTTTAGAAGTTAATTAGGAAAAGTAAAGTAACAGCTGATATTTTAAATTGACTGCTCAGGGATCTGTATCTGCACTAGAAGTATTTCTGGGAGACCTCAAAAAAATTTTTTCACTGATCCAGTAAATGCTTTCTATAAAAACTTTTTAGCATTATGCTCTTATTTTGGGAACAAATGAACCACACTGAATATTGTCCCTGGGCTTTCCACTTGCAACTAAAGGGAAAAATATATATTATTAATAATAAATAGTTTGTATCAATACAGATTATATCTCTAGACTTTCAGACCACTTATAGGAGAGCTTCTTGTTTGGGGAAGGCTTTGGGAGTTGAACAGGTACCTGCCAGCCCATTTTAATGCACTGCATACAAGCAGTACAGAAAATGTCACAGTAAAGACAAGCAAATAATTATGTCTGGATATTCTGAATCCAGATGAGACTTGAGACTCTTGTAGTGAATCTGCCAAAAGTAGCTAGGTTTGGATTCTAATTTTTAATTAGATCGATCAGTTCATCATTACAGGGCCCAATGGAGATCTCTTGGCACATGCAGTGAAACTCTACCCAGAGCTAGTAAAAACAACATATATTCCCAGAAGCTGCTTAGGAAGGTCTTTAAGCACTGGGGAATATCTACAAAAGCCTTAGACACTGAGAGTAGAAATAGGGACACTGGTAACCTCCTAATGAAGGAGGGTGCCAGAACTTATACCCCTGCTTTAGCAATAGCTACTAAAAAGATTAAGGCTAATACTGCTGTAAACAAGTGCAGGAGTGGTCAAAATTCTAACCAGGACTTCAGTAAATAGAGAAATTCCCTCATTGGGAGGAACTGTAAGAGGGAAAGGTTTAAATGAATCTGTTAGTATAACTATAACTTGAGCTTTGGTGATGATATCCTGACACATTTTCATATAAAAGCCTGCTTTACCTTTATGATGGTTTGTATTATATCAAGACAGTGGTGATATTTCCATGTCCGAAGAGAATGTCAGAAATCATTACTGAGGGAGCATTTTCTGCAGTTGGAGAGCATCAGGTAGTTGTGGCCTAAGGAAGAAGAAAATGACAAAATTTACAGTGCTTCTGTGTCTGACACAAGGTACCGGCAAAATACCAGTCAAAGCAGAACATTTTTTTATGTTTATTCAGGATCGGATGTAATGGAAGTTAGTAGAAAGAAGAAAAGACAAATCAGGCAATGTGCCCCTTAAATCAGGATGCCACTCAAGACATACCTTTTGGAGGTGGAACAAATAAAACCTTGACCTGACTGCGAAAAACTAGAGTAATGGGGTGAATACCATGTTGTACTTTTAATCAGAAGTGTCCAACAGTGACAACCTGCCACAGTGTTTCCTTCAAAGCTGTGTATTTTCTCTTCTGAGCAGAACCAGTATCTGCTCCTGATCAGCTTTAGGCACTCACTGCTGTTGCTGCAGCTAGTCGCAAGGTAGGTTTGTGATTCAGAGAGGCTGCCCATACTCCCCTTACTCGAATCTTTTGCAAGCTGAACATGTTTGCCAATGACTTCAGYGTACAGTGGGTGTTTCTGTGCAATTGCATACGTATCGTATCGAAATGCAAGCTGTGAAGCTGTCTCTACTACACAGCTCCCACCTCCATGAAGCAGGGATGGGATTATAAGACATTTCAGTTCCAGGAGGATCACCCCACAGTGAAGAGGTGCAATTGCAGCATGGCTTTAAGTTAGTGGGCTTTGACGCAAACAACAGTGAATTGACAGCAGCCCAGGTTTCAGTCACTATATTAATACCCAGAATGCCGGACTGGTTTATGCAGAATTTTATGCCGGAGCATTGCAACTGTCGGTATTGAATATAGCTACATTAAAGCTGGCCTGGGTTTGTCTACACAAAATGGAAACAGTATTAGCAGAAACAAGTTTAGAACTTGCATGCAGATATACATTTCTGGATAGTAAATACTTGTTTCAAGTTAAATATGGGTCAAACAGATCTTTCTGATCATGAAAACAGAGCTTTCTGGAATTGTTTCATTACTTTCTTCACAATAGTAACTGATCCCACTATGGAACATTTCTTTACTATTTCTGCCTTCTTGCTGAGCTGGAGAATACTCTCGTGGGGAGACAGAAGGGAAAAGAAAGCTGTGAGTGACACTGTTCTGAATCTTCACTAGGGCTAACTAATATACAGAGGAATTATGAACACCTTTGTAAGGATAAAATAGTGTGCCTGGGTGTTTAAAAAACTGACTCTTGAGAGTGAGAAAGAGAGTGTGTGTGTGTTGTGTTAGTGGTATCTAGAATGATGCTGTTTAAAGTGAAATCTGAGGAGGAAGAAAGCCAACTGGTCATCATCAGTCTCATTGATGAAGTAAGCGTGACTTTTGTTTTCTAAACTTTCTTTTGGCTTAGATGATTTAATGATATTATTTTTCAGAGGTTTGAATGGTATATTTACATGGATATTATTTGTGTTTTTCAGTACCTTTTCAAACATTGTATGAGCATGGTATTTCAGTCTAATATTTTGGATTGGTATGATTCACTGGAATTACAACAGCTTACCATCATCTCCAACCTTGATATTATTTTTAATGTTATTATAGAACAAACTTAAATCCTATAGTAAATATACTTTTCAACTCCTTATGCCATGATCTTATGTCTGCATAGTCTTAAGTAGGACTTTGTTTCGGTTTTTAGAGGAAGGAGGAAGGTGGAGTTAGAAGTTGTTTTCTATCTTGCAAATTAATCCTTTTAGTGGTAACGAAAATAAATTGTGTGATTCAGGGATTCCCAAATCTTGTTTGCATAGGTATTTCCATCAGTTGCAGCAACAGGTATGGCTGGACTGAGCATCTTGATACCTCCCTCTTTAAACCAGAACAGGGAGTGCAGAGCAAAGGCGTCCAGCCCTGCAGCCAGACTGAACTGGAATTTGATTATTTCCATATGTTGGCAGCTGCAATAGGAACCGCAGGAGAGAGGCCAGAGAGGTGTTGTGGTTATAACAGCTCCCAGTTCTGTGCAAATAAAATAGTCTAAATTCACCTGTTGGGGCAGTATTTGCTGTTCTCACCTGGCCCAGACTAGCTTAGAATCAGGAACTGCCACCATAGCAGGGCTCACACGGAGAGGGTCCCCTGCATCTTTTGAGATGTATGTGTATTGCAGCTGGGAACCCTGGTCTGTTCCCAGTTTTGTTTCTGATTACTTTACCTTAATGATTCTCTCTAACACAGTTTACATTCTTACCTATATTTGCAGTTTAACTAATGCTTTAAAACATCTTCTTTCCTCAAAGTTGAAAACAAGAAAGATAGATAAATACAAATGCCAGAAAAAACTAATTAAGTGAAAACAAGCACAAGATAGTGAAGTAATATTATTTATAGTATGCAGTGGCAGCATTAGGCACAGTATCTCATAACTGCTACTGTCTATATGTGACTATATGTGACTGTGAATATATATTTGCTCTTCAGTGGGTTATAGGAGTCTGGAAGAAAGAGCTGAATCAAGTGTTGTGAAACATAATTGGAAAAAAGTGAAAAATTCTTTTAAAGTGCCATTGTTGCCTTCTGAGGGTAAAACAGCTAATACGTGACTAACACATGGGCATTACTGTGGTTGATATTATTATTTCAAGAGTGGGTTTGCTCCATTTTACGCTTCATAGTTCAGTATCTTGTAGAAAGAGGCCTGAAATGTATTTTGAAACTTTCTTAAAAAAATTACTGGGCKGTTTGGAAATGGATCATCATTAATGATTTGTGATGTATCACTTGTCCCTGCTCTCTTAACATTTATTTTCAGGTACCAGTAATGAATTCTGAACTAATTAATTCAAAACAGGATGACCTTTCTTATACATTTCAAAAGCACCTACCATATAATTGGTACAGAGGTCAACAAAGCAAGATAATGTTGTCAGGTGCTTCTAAAGTTCAGCAGTCTCTGCATCCTGAAATCTGTTTTGCACCAGACTCTTTTCAGTGGTGCCCAGCAACAGGACAAGAGGCAACGGGCACAAACTGAAACACAGACAGTTCCATCTGAACATGAGGAAAAACTTCTTCACTGTGAGGGTGACAGAGCACTGGAACAGGTTGCCCAGAGAGGTTGTGGAGTCTTCTTCTCTGGAGATATTCAAAACCCACCTGGACGCGATCCTGTGCAATGTGCTCTAGGCGACCCTGCTTGATCAAGGGGGTTGGACTAGATGATCTCCAGAGGTCCCTTCCAACCTCAACCATTCTGTGATTCTGTGATTCTGCCTCCTCAGTAAAGCAATTCAGAAGTAGCAGCACCAGGCTTAGAAACAATGTTGGTCAAAGCAGAAGGGGAGCTGGAAGGAGTCTGGTCCCATCCTCTTGACACCCTCCCTTAAGATACTTGTACATGTTAATAAGATCTCCTCTCAGCCTTCTCTTCTCTAGGCTAAACAGGCCCAGCTCTCAGTCTTTCCAGTCCCCTAATCATCTTTGTAGCCCTTCGCTGGACTCTCTCCAGTAGTGCCACATCCCTCTTGTACTGGGGAGCCCAGAACTGGACACAGTACTCCAGATGTGGCCTCAGCAGGGCTGGGTAGAGGGGGAGAATCRCCTCCCTCGACCTGCTGGCAACACTCTTCCTGATGCACCCCAGGATACCATTGGCCTTCTTGGCCACAAGGGCACATTGCTGCCTCATGCTTAACTTGGTGTCCACCAGCACTCCCAGGTCCTTCTCTGCAGAGCTGCTTTCCAGCAGGTCAACCCCCAACCTGTACTGGTGCCTGGGGTTATTCCTCCCCAGGTGCAGGACCCTGCACTTGCCTGTGTTGAACTTCATGAAGTTCCTCTCCGCCCACCTCTCCAGCCTCTCCAGGTCTCTCTGAATGGCAGCACAGCCCTCTGGTGTATCAGCCACTCCTCCCAGTTTTGTATCGTCAGCAAACTTGCTGAGGGTGCTCTCTGTCCCTTCATCCAGGTCATTGATGAAGAAGTTGAACAAGACTGGACCCAGTACTGACCCCTGGGGGACACCGCTAGCTACAGGCCTCCGACTAGACTCTGTGCCACTGATCACAACCCTCTGAGCACTGCCATTCAGCCAGTTCTCAGTCCACCTCACTGTCCGCTCATCTAAACCACACTTCCTGAGCTTGTCTATGAGGATGTTATGGGAGACAGTGTCAAAAGCCTTGCTGAAGTCAAGGTAGACAACATCCACTGCTCTCCCCTCATCTACCCAGCCAGTCATTCCATCAGAAAAGGCTATCAGATTGGTTAAGCATGATTTCCCCTTGGTGAAGCCATGCTGACTACTCCTGATCACTTTCTTGTCCTCCACATGCTTGGAGATGGTCTCCAGGATGAGCTGCTCCATCACCTTTCCAGGGATGGAGGTGAGGCTGACTGGCCTGTAGTTCCCTGCATCCTCCTTCTTGTCCTTTTTGAAGACTGGAGTGACGTTGACTTTCTTCCAGTCTTCAGGCACCTCTCCTGTTCTCCATGACCTTTCAAAGTTGATGGAGAGTGGCTTAGCAATGACATCCGCCAGCTCCCTCAGCAGTCACGGGTGCATCCCACGAAGTAAGCATGGAAGCCAGTTTGCTAAGCTGTAAATACCTTCACAGTATATGACAGTATTTTCGCATTGAATTTCTGTTGTCTGTGAAATATTGTTTGAGACAGTGAATAAAGAGCATATACCAGCTTAATTTCCTTTCTGTATTACGGCTCACAATTATGAGGAGGATATTTAAGTAATCAAATACCTTTGAAAGGTCCGTATGCCATTTGAATGTATGGCTGACCAATAGCATTGCATAACCGATAAGCTAATACTATAAATATAGAACCGCTAGGTTAGTCAAAAGTGCAGTTGTTGCAAAGAAATAAATAGAATGCTGATTAAATGAATTAACCTAATGTTTAAAAATGTTAAAATATGGAGGCTAGTGACCCAAACTTAAAATACATGCAGAGAGCATTCTTTCACTCTCTAAACAGCTCATTGGATTTTAACAAGATCTTTTTTATGTGAAGCGGTATATATGAAGGGGATAGAACTGAGGGGAAGAGACCTGAATTATTAGAGTACCTACATTTTCTCCCCATCCTATTATAGTGCTTTGAGAAACAGCTTTGAATAGTACAAAATTGAAACATTCTATCAGGAACTCAGAAAACAATACTTTTTTTTTTTCTACATAACAACATTAAATCACAGTGAGTCATAGACTTCAACTTATATTTTGAATCTTAGGGTTACTTAATTTGTTGGGGGTTTTTTAATAGAATGTGTGTGCAATTCAAACCATAGGAAGACTTTCATTTAAAACTTAAAGATTCATCAAAATTTGTTTGTCTCTATCAAAGGCCTTTGCACTACAAAGTATATTCATCAAAGGACCTTTCCAGATTTCCACCTTTTCTTATATCTTTTCTGCACTGGCCACACTGAGTTTGAAATTTTTATTTGCTTGTGGAAAGATAGTTCTCATTTAAAGAATTGCTGCATCTGGAATCTCTCCAGGAAACAGTGTCTGCTCGCAAGTACTGGAAACCTTAGATTGCAGCAGATTATAGTTGCATTCACCACCAACTCTTCTGATCTAAAGAATCTGTGAAAGAAATGAAATCAGTTCAGTGCTTGGCCATATGTTTTCATTCTTTTAAGTTCTCCATGGTACGCGAATGCCATGTTTTTCAAGTAAGGTGATTCTAGCTAAGGGCACAAATTTCTATAATAGTGCAAAATGGGTAATAGTGCGCAAAAAATGATATAGTTTATATTTTAATTGCATTTGCATTTTGACAGGGTGTCCCAAAAATTATTCCATGCCATTTTACTGAACTGGATGAGCCAGCTGTCTGTCCTTGCATGTATGCTTTTTCTTTTAATGTTCTTTCTTGATACAAGTAGCTTTTATTTTTAGACTAGCTGCCCTGTGGTAAGAGGGAAGGTTAACTGTGTGAAGTTAGGTGCTATTTTTGATTCTGTGTTAGGCTTCCTAGTTATGATACGTAAGGAAAGAATCTGTTATGCTGACTTGTTTGGGCTGCTGTGATTAATGCTGTGGGCAAGGACATAATCCTTGTCTTGTAACTGAAATATACTGTGTTTTTTCTGTTTGGACAAATTGGATTATAGTCATGAGCTGCATTTGTTAATTCTCTGTTTCTAATTTCCACTTATTTCCATGTTTAGTAGGGCTGTTGTTTCCCTATGTAACACTTGAAATCAAGATGTATGATGTTAGCTTTCACTCTTGTGTGGTATGATTAAAAAAAAAATCAAAATTTACTGAATTTTATTCCTTAAGTGTAATTGTTACCATATCTAAACAGCTGAACATAATCAGTTCAACACTTGTGCATATGTTTTTGCAGAGACCAGTTTTGCCCCTTGGAAGATTGGTGGATGGGCTTTGCCAAAAAAATCCTACAATATTGGAAGGCTTTAAGAAATAAATACGTGTAGGAACACACTTAAAATTGTGCATATTTTTAGAGCTTATTTTTCTTACTGTCATTCACGTTACAGTAAGGATGATGTGTCTATTTGAAATGCACCCAAATGCAGTCTTTCGTTTCCACGTGTGTTCGTTTTCTGAAGTAAGCTTCAAGATTCTGAAAAATATATGCATGAAATCATCTGCTTAAAATTTGAAACAAACACTTTAAAAAGTGCTATGTGCTATACTCTGTCATCTGTTCCAAATGGCTGTGTAGCTGCTGTATGGGTAGTGATGACCTGACCTGTCTGTTTATGCAGCATTTCTGCATTGTCATACTGTATTAGGCGTTTCCTGGGCTTACTGCCAGGCTTTTTCTGTTTAGGAGGCAGCAGGCAAAGATTTAGCATTTCTGTTTGCTTTCTTATTTTTTAGATTCCCTGTGGAACAGGAGGGGTTGTTTGCCTCCCTTCCACTACTGTTCCTCATCACGGGTACCAGTGAAAGRAGGTTCATTTTCCAGTGATGGCTGTAATAATGCGACATTGCCATTGATTAACTAGTCATTTGGGAAGCTGGCCTGGGAGCGTTATTCTCATTATGATCTTTGTTTCAATATTATTTTTTCTGTTTTCCTAAATAGGACAACAAGCTGCCCTTATCCAAGGAAAACTCAACGTTTACAAATTGCTGTACATATATTCAAAAAATATATGGGTCTAAACCCTTGAACTGTAAGCCTGACAGTTACAGACAGCTTCAGAAAATGCTGCAAGAATTTTAAGGGAACTGTTCGTATTGCGGTGAAGAAGTGGAAACACTAACTTTATTTGAAAAGAGGAAGCAAAATGATGATTACAAATATGACTTGTCTGGGAAAATAGACAAATAATTGACTTCTGATTACTCAGAAATTAAGGCTGATGCAAAGGGCAAAGGTAACGACCTTTAGGACAACGTAATTGTAGTCTGGCCCAGTCAGAGAGGAGTAACATTTCCCAGAGAGGATTGCTGAGACACCTCAGATTGAAGGCATTAGCAGGGAGGTCATATCTAAATTTGTCATGCTGACACCAAACAAGCTATTGGCATTTTGTTGCAGCAATACATGGAAAAAAAAACTCTTAAAGAGTTTCTGCCTCGACTGCCTGTTGTAACTCCTGCTGAGCTGAAAACACATATACAATTCCAGCACATGCTCTTATGATTTAATTTTTAAAAACTTTACTTTTTTTACTAAAACTTTGAAGTAGATAAAGTCCTCAGATAACATTTAAAAACACAATACAGTTTACTTCTGTATGTAAATTTGTTTTGATTCCATGAAGCCATGTTAGGGGATAAATTGATATTTTAAGGCTGCCTTCTCTTTATGTTGACTGTTCCACTGTTAGCAAATGAGTCTAAAATAAAAATTACATCTTTGTACTCCGTGGCTCAAGAGGTGAGATATTAATACACTTTACACCTCCAATTTTGCTGTATCAAGAGAATTACAGTTTGCTTGGCTTTGTGTTSTGTTTGCTAGTCATTGCTTCCTGCCTGTTATTTCTCCTTCCTCTGAATCACCAGGTGCCATGTGAAAAGCTACACCGGATGGTCTGACTTGTCTTGAAACAGAAAGATTGGTACAACATAGGGATTCACCTATGGAAATAAATGCTGTTTCTTTATGAAATATCTAGTAGAAAAAAGAAATTGGAGACCATCAGATTAATTATAGTTGGTTACAGAACCCTCTTTAATGTTAAAGATTTGAGAGGAATTGAATTCTTTGGTAATTTTCTAATGTGTTTATAAAACTCTGTGGTTTCAGTTTTTCAAAATTCTGTAGGATTTTTTTTGTGGGAGGTTGAAGGATGAGTATCTTGCAGGTAAAGGTTCRTTCAACTTTTCTAATTGTAACTTCATCATGAAGAATAGTTATTCAATTCCTGTTGAATTCTGTCTATAAAAGATGGATTGCTGTTATTGTGTCTTCTGATGGAAATGTGTCTTCTGCCTCTCAGATTCAGAGCCAGCATTAGGTGTTGGTGCAAATTACATTTCTAGGCATATGTGATAGTACTGGGAAAGGGCTGTCTGTAGGATCACAGTTTGTATACTCTAGTCCTGTAGCTTGATCTGACTGAAGCAATATTTCTTTGGGTAGAGCAAACTTCTTAGATTGGTTATAAATATTTGTCAGAAATATAAACTTATTTAAGAGGTAAATTTAATTCGTGAATATGTTATCACTTGAGAGGACTGCGTTAGGCGCCTAACAGGGGATCAGGAAATAGATTTTCAAATGGATGTGTTTCTCTTTATTCCCTGTCAACTCCGCAACTACCATTTTCACATTCTGACTTGATTTTTTTGCCCAATCCTATAAATTTGTGCTTTTTTTTTCCTATTTGTAAACCACGTTTGTGCTTTCAGTTGTGAGATTTCAAAGTACTTTTACCATTAATGGTCTTGCAAACTTCTGTGAACCCTTCTACTTCTGTAGCATAGTGCATATTTACTATTATGTTGCTCTGTTAGAAAGGTTTTTGTGTTTTATAAAAAACTTCTTCCATTAATGTCCCAAGAATTTGTCAATTGAAAAAAAAGTTACATGAAAAGTACCTGCTTTTTTTGTAACAAGCAATTCCAGTTTTGGTTCATCAGATCACTCAGTCTCTTACATTTTTGTTTGGTTTTCTTGCAGTTGAAGCCAATTACAGTTTAATTCTCTTGGTGCTGCCACTTGGATCATGTTGCCTCTGATCTTTAGTCTAATGATGAACACAGCCTTTTTGTGGTCATCAAAAAGCAGCGATACCCAGAGTCATTTGTACGTTCTCACAGAAAACTGTGATGAGAATCCAAGGGAATAGATTCTTTTGAAACAGATGCACAAAATAGAAAATGCAATGGTTCTAAAAAACAAAAAGTAATGTTGACTTCCAGTTGTGTTTATTCTCAGACTTCTCACACAACATTTTTGCTTCTTCCTATTGCTTTGCATTTCTGCTTGTAATGCTAAGCCATTAGAGGTATTTTTAAAGGACTGGGTAGAAGTCCAAACTGTAGTATCCAAATATGCAGTGCTCAGGTAGGTAGAGTGACGTTTTGAGCAGAAGCAGTGCAGCTGGTTGTGTTTTAGGTAGTCAGAGGAGTACCAATAGGTCTAGTTTTATTCTAAATATAGAGAAGACAGTGAAATTACCAGCAGAACATAGGCAATGTTTGACTAGGAAAGGGTATTATACTTAGAAACATAAATAGGATTTAACACATTTAAAACATGTTAATTAAAACATCCATACTTAACAAGCTAAAATTTTTAAAGCCTTTCTAAAGTAGTTTTTCAAAGTATGTTTCACTTTTGTATTTCTAAAGAGAAAAGAGAAATTAAAGGAAGCATGAAAGTCCTTTGGTGTAAGCCTGTCAAGTGTTGGCTATAATGATAAACCCTAAAGAACTTTCTCATGCAACTGTGTATATCTTCATTAAAAAAAAAAAAGTACTTAAAATAGATTTTTTTTCATTGTTTCTCTATACAAACAAATTGGGTTCATCTTGTTCCTATTAAAAAAGATTATCTGTGATAATTACAGCCACAGACAGGAGAAAGACGTTTTGATACAGCTTTTCTGCAAGGCCACAGATGGAAAGCATATGTTCTAAGTGCTTGTATAGAACTTTTATGCATATTAACTAGGAAATGACCTGATCTGAATCTCAAAAATGACTTCACGACTGTAACTTTAAAGAAGGTCGCAATGCTGATCTGATTGAAAATCAGATCTCTTCTTGATGCTTAACCTCTTTAAGGTGTCTAAAGCTTTTTACATTTTAGACTTCTTGCATAGAAGCTTACAGATTCAGGACTAGCGAGAGAGTTCTTGCTTGGAAAAATGACCACAGGTTTGACTGTTATTGCTATGATATACTTATGTGCAGCTTAACTAACACCATCTTTGTTCCTCTGAAAAGCATTTTAGGACATATTTTGAAGCACTGAGCAGTTTTTTCAGCAGCATGCACAGAGGAACAAGCACAGAATGGGTAAGATGCAATAAATAGGCATTTAGTGAAGAGTCGCACGCTAGTTTCACAAACCAAATTTTGATACCTAAATTACTGGAAAGGCTGGCATGCTTTTCATATCGGACTACCCACAAAATGATTTTGATCATTTTCCTAGCAAAAGCGCATGTTCTACTGCTAAAGAAACACTTTAAAAAAAAACAATAGATTTTAAAAACTTTTTGTTTATAAAACTGTAGATTGACTGAATCTTGCTCAAAGCAATAAACAATTGCTATATAATCTAAATGTAGATGATCTTTGACTGGAATAGAATTGTGTGGTTTGTGAGTCAGACCACAGTAGACCAGCAACATTCAAAACCCAGTACAAACAATTAATTCAGTTCAGCTTTCCTTTGATACTTTTTTTCCACACAAACCAATTGAGCACTGTTATCATTAGCTCCAACTTATATAATAATTTTAATTCTGTGGGAAATAAAAGACATTTATTTTAGCATTTATTTGCACCTTGGGAGCTGCTCTTTTGACTTTGTTATGATAAAGGCCTACAAAGTTAGCTATTAGGTTGTACTTCCAGGAAAAAACAGATTTCCATGAACTTGGTTTTAAAAATACTACCCTTAAGACATGATTTGGTTATTTGGGCTTGGTAATTTCTAGTAGATGTTCATTGCTTGTTAAATGCACTTTGTTTGTTTGTTTGTTTTATTTTTTTTCCTCCTTGTACTTTTTATGAATAGCCAGTCCAGACTATTTGTAGCAAGATGAAGGATTGCCAGTATTCCCTGTTGGAATATAGTGAGCATCTATGTAAATCTTTCTCGTTCTTGCATTTATCTGGCTTCCAGTTATAAATATAACTGGATACCTTTTACAGTAAGCTAAAGTCTTTCATTGGGCTGTCCCACCCGTGACTGGCAGCTGGCAGTCACACAGGTCAGGTATACAGTGGGTGAGCAAACTGAGAAGCTGGCATTCGACTGCCCTCCAAGATGCAGGTACCATTGCTCCACCTCCAGCAGTTTATCTGATTACTGTTAGTCATGTTGCCGTTGTTGCTGATTGCTCCATTTTTGCTGATTACTCCTCTATATACATGAACACGGGGAGAAAGTATCTGCAGACATTAGTACCTTTTTAAAAGTCTTTACTTCCCCTCCTCATTGTCCATTTACAGAAGATTTTAAGTTGAATTTCCAAGAGTACCTGTGTTGTCTTTTGTGCACAGATTTGATCCTTCCTTTGTAGTTTTCTCTACAAAAGGATGATCCTGCATGCAATTATATCCCTATGTATTTCCCAAAATATTGTGTAACTTGTCATTCTCAGCTCTTTTACTCTCATCTTGGATTTTAGGTTAGGTGAGTTAAAGGGGGGCCTTTAACTCAGAACAGAAAGATTCATGTTAGGCTCTGCTAAGCCACAGCAGTTAACTGTAACCTGCTGGAAACTGCACTGCCAGGGTACCACGGAAATGAGTAGAGTAGTGATGGGTGCATAGAGCTCGTGGAAATGGCACCAAGTTTTGATGTTTTGAGTGTGAACTTATGCTTCATAGAACATTTATCCCTGTTTCCAGCAGTGCAGCTGGGATACATATTTGGAAATCTTTCTCACAACTTTTCATATAACTGTGGGTTTGGACAGCTTATTGGATTCTCTCCCCTCCTCCTCTTCATAGGAGAGAATAGTATTTGATTTTTATTTCTAAAGCTAGTTTTTATATTAACAGTAATGCTCTTGAAAAAACAGGCCTGAAATCTGTGGAAATTGTAACAAGTCCTCCTATTACTAGAGGTGATTATTAAGCAGAGAGGAATAAATCCCACGTTAGCAAAACTTGTCTGAATTTGTCGGGGCTTTGGGGACCAGTTGTTATTGCCTCCTCAGTTAAACTAGAAGCAGCTGGTTGAAGTACGTTTGAAAATGTCTCTAGTCAGTGGTGGTAGATTTTCGTTATAATGATGATGAGCTAAAAGTGAAAGGATTTTGGTGAGGGCTGGGACCCTTTGGCTTCGTAATACAGTAAAACAAATGCTCAGAACTGCACTTGCACTGTAGTGAGGACCTTACTGCAAGGGCAGCTGCTGCTGTTCCTGGGTTAGCTGCCATGACTACTGTCCTGCTGTGAATGCCTGGCCTGAGGGCTCTTGCAGAGAGCTGAACCTCGTTGATATGCTGAGCATCTTTCTGCTGTAGGCAGGAGGGGGCCCTTCCTCGATATCTGCCAGTGTTTACTATTATCATTGTGAGAAAAAATATGCAAATGGTGTTGACAGGTATCTGGAAAGGAAGAAAACCTATTTACCTAGAAGCAGTTGTTTCTTTTACTTCTTCAATTATGTGGTCTTACCTAATGATTCTAATTTTCTTAGTTTCTGCATAGGTTTTATTTCCAGATCTTGTTCAGGGTATGAAATTTTAGAAAGGAATCAGGATAGGGAAAGGGAGGACTTTTAAAATACGTTCTGTGGGAAAACTTTAATCAGTTTACATTAAAAAAAAAATCTTACTACTAGCTACTACACAAAAAAGTGCTTGCAAGAAGGAGTTTCTTTGGATTTCTTGTGAAGTTTTTTAATTTTGTTTCTTTTTAAAGCATATATTTGCTCCAGGACAAGCTGACTTTTTTTTTCTTTTTTTTTTTTAAGCTTTTGAAGTTTTCTTTATTAGGAAATGCCTTTTAGTAAAAGGGGAAGTAGTTTTGGTAACAGTATATTAAAACATTAATATTCAATGCCTTTGAACATAGAAAAACAAACTTGTAGATGCATTATTTTTAAGTGGAAGAAGGATTTTCCCATAAGCAATTAATACAAGAAGCTTTGCCACTTTGGTACTGTTTGTACCTGTTTCTGTCAAAGCCATCAGCATGCACATGAAGTTATAGGTGAAAATACAAGTATTAAATATAAGAGAAGGTGTTTTTGCAGGTAAGCGGCAGTCATTTTTTCCATTTCTGCAACTGAGGTTTCCTGCCATTATTTATATGGGGAATAACTAAAGTACTTGAGAATTGGAATGTTTCTGTCATTATAAAAGAACATATGGTACCCCTGTGAAAGCACAAACTTAATAAGTGTTGCTGACTAACTACAAATTTAGTGTTTGAAAATACTGCATTTATTTATTTTTCTTTGTATATTTTGCTGTCAAGGTGACATGCTTGCAGGACTTTTTTGGAGATGATGATGTCTTCATTGCATGTGGACCTGAGAAGTACCGGTATGCTCAGGATGACTTCGTGTTGGATCACAGCGGTAAGACTGTACATCCTGAACCCACTGAAAGAGTCAACTTCACTGAGATCTCCCTCCACATTCACTCTTCAACAGCTACATGTTTTAGGAAAATATGCATTGGAATATATTTTCCTGTTCATTAAAATGTTTCTCCAAATCATCATCTAACTCCTATATATCTAAAAGTGTCCTAATAAACCTGATTTATTTTCTTGGAAAACAGACAATGTTCCTAAAGTAATATGGAGAAGAATTGAATTTTAAAAGATTCAGTCATGTATCTAAATCGATCTAAAATCCATTAAAAACATTTTCTTTTGATATCTGTGGACTCTGAGAGGGTCTCCATATTGCTGTCTTCATGAAAAATTTCAAAAATCACAGAGGCAGCTGCTCTTTTCAGGTCTTGAAGAATTGTTCTGCTTATTTCACACATTCCAGTCTTCTCTGCTATAGACCACATATTGAGCCAGTTTATATCAGAAGATTTTGGGGGGAGGTTTGGGGGCAGGAGGGGAGGAGGTAAGACAAAGGACTTTGCCGATACTGTCTTCCATTGACAGATCACGGATTTAACTGTTTTGAGAAAGCTATTGATCCATAAAGAGAAAATTTGTAGCATAAATTCAAGAAAAAGCTCTGAACTCTACCAGGGAGTTTTAGAATTGGCTTGGAATATCAAATCATGTAAATCATTCTTTTTCTCCTTGTTTTTTCTGTCTATATTGGTTCAGCTGTAGAATCACACTGACTTCATTTTATTAAAAATGAATCTGTGGTAATGAAAACTTGCCCTGGCAAGAATTATCAAATTATTTGAGGAGAGCTTCGGGTTGTGAATAAGATTTTTTTGCCTTGCTCTCAGGTAACTGAAAGCAAAAGCACGTGCTGTTTTTCTAATTTTTACAAAAGTGATAATTTCATTACAAAATCTTTTGTTGCATCAAAAAATATAGGTATATATCTAACCACAGTGATCCATGTACTTGGATGGTTGGGGGATTCAACTAGCTGCCATTCTACTGTTACTGGCAACATGCTGTTTTTCCAAAACTGCCTGACCATGTTGATTCAAATAGTATAATTGTGACAAGGATGGTGTCTTTTTAACATAGTTTTAAACTAGCTAAGACATAATTTTATTCTCATGCAGGCGTGGGAGAAAGTGGTTGTATTAGCTCACACTGCAAATCCCAGTCTGGGCAAAATCATAATTTCCTTTGCAGATCTTAAGGCCATAAGCTTGCTTTTCCCTTTACACTCTGCACAGACTAATTGGGTTCATCTTCTCACTGAGAACCCAGTGACTGAGGGTGTTTTTCTTTCTTTCTCTCTTCACATTCTTTGGTCCCTGCTTCCTGTAACATTTCTGGATGTCTTAATGAAGAAAAGAAGTTTAAAGAAAGATGTGGACATGACTTGACTGGCAGGGGAGGCATCTCTGCTTAACCAGTTCTGATTTTGACTTGGATTACTTTGACATCATAGTGATAAATAACAGGGAAAGTTAGAAGGGAAATTGATACGATTTGATTGGGAGAGATTTCCAGTGGATGCTAACTGTAGGAATTAAAATGTTTCTAAAATGTCAATACATATATGACTATTGATTCCTTTCCCATTTAGGTTGTGCTTTATTTAATGATACATAGCTGATGGTAAATGGCATGTTGTCTCACCTTTTGGAAACTGTAGGCATTTTTCATATCTTTAAAAAATTGATCAGAATGTCAGTTTCTTGCAAAAGAAGATGAGTTGACCTTGCTGTGCCCTATGTGAAGCTCTCATTACAGCATGCAAGACTTACTGAGCTCTCAGAGGAACCTTGGCATCAGCTGACTCCTTTACTCTTTCAGCTGTGCCTAGGTACAAATTTGAACTGTAGTCATAATCCGATTTCAAGGGATGAAGAAATACTACATTCAAAATATTGCAGCATTTGACCAGCACAAAAAGTTTTGTATGGTATGTGGGTTCAAGTTCTGAGATTCTTTTATAAATTTGTTTCATTCAGGTAGGCAAGAATGTTTAGAAAATACTGATTCATTTTCTGGACAATAAACAGCAACAGCAGGGTTTGGAGGAAGCCTGTATACAGAATTGTTTTCTAAACGCCATCTGTCTGCTTGTAGAATGCCGTGTTATGAAGTCATCTTATTCCCGATCATCTGGCATAAAGAATTCTGGATCCAAAAGTCCAGGACCTTCACGTCGAAGCAAATCACCTGCCTCAGGTACAACTTATAGGAAAGAGCTGAGCACATAAAATATATGGAACTTAAAATTTGCTGAATGGGGTGAAGAAACTCTTGTCTCTATGTAAAATACAAGTGCCATGCTTTGTTTCTTGAAGGGAAAAATACTTACAACAGTTTCTCATAGATTTAGTAGTTATTAATTTATAATAGAATATATATTTAGTTTTGAATCCTGAGAAGAAACAGGCTTCCTATTTTTTTTAATTAACACAAAAAGTTTCCTTTTGTGAACACTAGAATAATTTGTGCTAGTTGTACACTTGAAATACATTTTAAGCATGGCACTTGATTTTCTTTATTATACTCTTTATTAACTACAGGATGGCTATGTGGTTAAACTCATATTCTTTGAACTAAAGTATACCCTTAAGTGTTTTGAATTTGAAAGGTTTTTGCTATATAAGCCAAATATTATCAAAATACAGGATTTTGATGTTTCAAATACTTTTAGGAGCTGTTCTGGAATGTTATTGCCCATTAAAAGAGAAATTCTTTCCTGTGTTTCCTATACTTTCACAGAAATATTCACATTGTGTATTCACCTGCAGTTTGACTGAATACCCTGTGTTTCAAACATTGAGGTTTTTGTGCAAATAAATAGAAAGAAGAAACTTGTTTTTCCTTTTTTAGCTCTGCATTTATTTTCTAAATATAATAAAACTTAATTGATTTTTTTTCCTTAGACCTGGAGAAGTAGCCCTGAAATCAAACCATTGAATATGTAAATATACAATGCTCTGTTCTGGTTGTAACTATGCATGTAAGCCCCTGTGCGTGTATTCAAAACTGCAACATGTTCCATATTCTCATATCCATATCAATATTTGTTTTGCTTAATTGATGCTGGTTAAAGTCATTTTATGTCTTTGAGTTCTTTAAAAGTTGAATATTTATCATCTGTTTATAAAGTTTGACTATTTAACTAAAAGGCTTCAAAGAAGGTTTGCAATAACAACAAAAAGAAAAATGTAGCGTGAAGGGCAAGTTTCACAAATGATCTACATTTCGTGCAATCCTGTTAACTCCAATGAAATTGCATGGGATATCTATCAACAATGAATTTCATCCAGAGTACTTAGAATCAGCGCTGTCATTTCCTTACTTATTTCTACTTGGACACCTCCATTGGTTAGGTTAATTTGAAAATTTTATACAAAGTGTCTGGTATTTATTCTTCTATTTACTTGGCATTTTTTCTCGTGTAGTCTTTAGTTATCTTTATTTACCCTTCTTCCTATCATGCATGTTCAGAGCTGTTTAATAACCTCTCTCCTTAATGTCTTTTTCCTTTGTGTCAAATATATGAGTACAGTAAAGAGGGGTGGCCACTACTCCAGTGCTTATTCTACATCAAAATCCCCAGGTGAGCCATTATTATTATGGCTGTATATCACCAGTGTGTCTCCTTCCTGTCCATTTACCCTTTTCTCTGTATTTGTCAGTGTTTTTAAAGCCTGAAACATACATTTTGTGCTCTGTAAACCAGAGGCATAATGGGTCTAGCTTGCTTGTTAAAACAGATCATCTGGGTGAGATAAGATAAATGATGCTTTATAGTTGTTGGACATTGGCTAATGGTGTCAGTTAGATTTGCAAAGGTACAATTTGACCGCAAGTAGAGGAACATCCTGAGGAGCAGTACATCTGTATTCTAAAACCTATGATAGTAGAAAATTTCAACCAAGGCAGAAAGAGAGGGGTAAGACCTGCTGAAAAAAGCAGTGCAAGAATGTGTACCATAGTTTTGCACTTTAGTTGCAGTTTCTTATATTCCTTTCTTTAATTATGTTATTTCAGCCTAAGTTCTAAAACAACAAAAGGCTCATTTAAACCTTCAGGAAAGTTATCTCTGGCATTGCTCTAAAACACTAAGGCTTTTTTAAGAAACATACTTGCTTTCATTAGCAAAGAAGTTGTGACTTTGGACCATATTTGAATTCAACTTTTTATAAGATACTCACAGGTTTCTCAGTTTTCCATATGCTAAAGAGTTTTAGGCTAATATGTCCTACTTAAGGAACTACAGAGAAGAAAATTATTTTCTATATATTCAACCTGCCCCATACATGTAGAAAGAAACAGGGTCCACATCAAAAGAACTGATACTTAGAAAATAAACTAGAAAGGAAAGTTTTGCCTATAGATTTAGTAAAACAAAAATCAATAGCAATGAACAAGCTTAAGTGCCAAAAATAAATACAGATTGCTTGTATGTTTTCTGAGTAAAAAAAATACTGCTGTCTCAAATAGCAGCTGGCTGACTTCCTATACATGCGAGATTTTTACATATTGGAGGTAGGGCTTTTACTGTTGTTAGAGATGTGTGCCAACTCACATGCAGTCAATCATAGGAAACATTGGACAAACCATATCTACAGACAGCTCTTTTAAATAGGCTTCTCAGCAGAATGTGCCACTTGGCATAAAATCATAGAAGGATACAGGCTGGAAGGGAACTGTGGAGGTCATCGAGTCGAACCCCTGGCTTGGAGCACTGCACTTGTACACCAAGCGCATCTAAGAATCTTAGTAAAGAGTTAAAGTACTGTGAGTGTACGCTGGGAGGCTCTTCCTTGCACAATTAGGATTATGTTAAACACCCAGTTTAGTGGGTCTGTCCATGCTTAAAAAGATGGTAGTGACTTAGAGACAGTAACTAAGGATGCGTCATAGTGTAGGCCTTGATGGTCATGTTCAGGAAAGAATGACCTTTCTATGAGCTGTATAAAGTGAATTTGTGAATAATTGGATTTTTGCTCTTGTAGTAATAGTTGGTCATTTGGAGGCAGATTCTTCTATGGAAACATCTGATTTTTGTTCATGAACTAGCCTCTTTACAGCTCAGAACTGTTTCTGATGCCTAAAGTAAATTGTGTATGACCTTCCAAGAAGCAGAAAACAGTAAGTGAGCATTCAGTAACCCTGTTCATCTTCATACCAGCAAAGTCGTTATAAAATAAGGAAGCATTGTTTTGCTGAGTTTAAAGAAAGGTATCTAAAACAAAGTGATGAGATGCAGTGTTTTTATAGGGCTAGCAGAAGGAACTCATGCTCCTAAAGCCTTTCATCTTCTTAAAAAACTTAAACCGAAGTAAGTTGCCTATTGTTTTGAATGGCAACCCTTGTTAAAGTAAAAAAAAAAAAATTCCAATAACTTCAGTAGAAAAGAGTAAGCTCTTAGTCCAGAAAAAGATCTGGGAATGTAAATCCAAGCCATCAGATTTCATGATAGATTTACTCTGTAGCTAAATGGTAATTAATTGTATCTTAACATCACACATCAGGGGGAGAAAGATTGTTGTGAACAACAGGGATGTGTGGAAGTTGCAATGCAGTCAGCCTGGCCTACTGACAGATTGACTGTTCAAGTAGTAAAAATAGTAGTTAGAAGGAGTGTTTAGCACTCAGAAAATTTTAGGGTTCTAAGTTAACAGACACTTGTAAAATAAGCTCAAAAGCACTAGTTAAGAAGTGAGACATAACCCATGACAGACTTTTGTATGTGTAAAGGAGATGTGGAGGTGTAATCACTGTTTACTTGGAAGCTAAATTTCCATTTGGCAGGTTGCTTCCCCCCCCCCTTTCTTAAAAAAAGGGTTCTTCAGTGTGAATCAGCTATGGAACCTTTTTAGCTCTTAAATTTCTGCCTAGTGTTTTCCTCTACTGGGAAAAATGAGGTTTGGCTAGAGAGAAAATACGTTGCTTCATTTAATATGGACTTTTTTTATCCCATTTGCATAATAAAATTTATCAGTTTGGGTTTTTTTAGGAAAATACAAGGACTGACCTAAGTGCCATTCAAGTCATCAGAGATATAGCAGAAGTTGTATCAGGTCTCTGAAAAACTGGAGTTAAAATGAATGAACTCTTGAAATCAAAGGGGAGAGTATTGTATGTTTTTGCAGACACTCTGACTTCTTGGAAGTTCTGAAATGACCTACTAACTTGTAACTGGGGGGGTTTCCCCTACATCAGTTTTTTTTCTGAACTACTTTTCAAGCTCTGTGTCAACCAACCAGCTCATGTTTCTTGTTTGTTTTTTGTATAAAAATACTTGTGTTTTGGGAAACATTCTACCTAAAAAGTAATGTGTTGATCCAAAAAGGGGAGATGGAGAGACAAATGTTTGTATCTGTGAACACCTTCTTTCTTCATGTTTTATTGGGTGATATTCACATTAAATGATGGAATTAAAACAGACTGTGGTCATTCTTTGTCCCAAGCTCTTGCAATGGAGAAGGAGAAAGTAGGCCTTTTTAAGCCCTCAAATGACAATGAGATATATGTGTGTCATCTTGATCATAATATATCCAGCCATTTGAGCAGTTGTGTGGTATGAGAGCATGTAATTTATTCTTAAATGCTTTGAGTCTGTTTTGATCTTCATATGCAGACTTAAGTGATACTTAATCAGAGAGGCACATTAGGTTTAAAAGCAAGTTAGTTTTTCCTTTTGCTCATCATTTCTTTCCTTTGTTTGCTTTCATTGCCTTGGCCAGTTAATGGAACACCAAGCAGTCAGTTATCCACTCCAAAATCTACCAAGTCCTCGAGTTCTTCACCAACCAGTCCAGGAAGCTTTCGTGGACTCAAGGTGAGTACCAGAACCATCAAAAGAACTGAATTTGTTATTCATTGAATGAAGTGTTACAGTGGTGCTCCAGAATTAATAACTAACTAAATAAATGGGGTTCTAATTCTGTAGGGCAGCCTTGCTAGTATGATTGTTGAGTTGAAGTGGAAAAGAGATCTGAAAAAAGGTGTTTGTTTGTTTTTTGTTTTTTTTTTTGGTTTGCAGGGTGGAACCCTCAGCTTAGGGAAGGAGAGTGATGGTAGCTTGAATTTGCCAGTTTGTCCTTCAGATTTTTGTTTCTTGGACCGGAAAAATCCCCCAAGTAATTTATGCTCTTTTAGCCTATATAAATGTAGTATCCTCTTCTGTATGCCTTACACTCTGTAGCATTGCCCCAAATTTCCTCTGAAGCGCCCTTCTTCATTTTGTGGCACACCACTTCATGCAATTTACTGCCTGAAAGCAGTAAGCATGTGAGAGGCTCCTTTGTGAGCAACCTGACATCTGGCTGAGATTTTTCTCTGTGGTGCACCAGGGGAATTCTCTTCCTTTCCCGCTTAAGAAATGGTAGCATTTGCAGTTCTTAGAGGCTGTTCTGTGCCTTTTGCTTGGTAAAACAAAAGGAAAGGTTTGGAGCAGAACAGAGTATCTTACTGCTACATTCTTGCAGTTGTCCTTCAAAGGAGAATTTTCTTATGATATCATCAATTGCAGCCTTTCTGGAAGCACGCTGGAGGATTTTCTCTCCAATTATTCTGATGAAGTAATAGCTCCCCTTGGTGAACAAAACAGTTGTGAAGAGGCTGCATAATTTTATGGAAAACTGTTATCTCAATTAAGAGACCAGCAAAAGGACGTGATTAGAATAGTATTTAGATTTGGGTTTTGACATGCTAATTGTTACTGAGTCTTTGTCCGTTTTGCCTGGAGTATTGCATGTGTTTCTGCAGGCTTCTGTGATAATCCTGAGAAAAAGATTTTGATCTTTGATAAATTCTAATATATTTTTAGTTGTTTGGTACATGGTGTCGATCTCTGCCATATGTCACTGAGTTCTACCATTGTAGACCGTAGATTGGTCTTTCCCTGTATCCTCTGCCTTGACAACAGACTTCTGTAATGCACATTCAAGAGCAATAATAACATTGCTGATGTTGAAAGTTAGAGTTACATATTTTAGAATTTGTCTGGACAGCTCTCCAATAAGATTTACAGTAGAGGACACCAAAATCATTGGACTTGAGGCTCTCTTCTTGGCTGGTCTGAAGCTATATTTAACAGATGCTCTTTTTGTCTTTCTTTAATGAAATTACAATTTTAGAAACCAGAAAATTTGGTTCTTTTTTTCTCATGCTTTCCCATCTGCTTTTAGCAGATTAAAGCTCCATTAAGACAGAGATAATTCTTATAGTAACAAGCCATTTTCAGGGAAGTGAACATGTCATCTTTCCCCTTCACTGTCAGTTTCACTGAAGTAGGCTGTTGTGCTTTTTCATTTTGGAATTTAATTGATGCTGGGTACTAATGGGTTTTCATGTCAAATAAGTCATCCCTATATGACCAAAGGGCTGGAAAACAGCAAAAAGAAATGAATCATCTCATATCTAACGTGTGTTACTGAAGTAGTGACTACCTCTGGCTTTATCCCACTGGCATGCATCTGTTTAGTAGGAGGATCCCAGCTGTGCTCCTGAGACTAAAGATAGATAAAGTAATCTGGTGAATGTCAGGACAGGTTCCAAAAGGAATGAGTGCACTTTGCAATGACCGTTTTTTTCTTGGATATGTTCTAGCAGTCATGACTGTTTGGGAACAGTATCCTGCTAAGTATGAGTGAAATTCAAAGAAATCAACATCAAACCAGTAACAGGGAGGCATGGTTTTAAGGGAAACCAGAATCTTAAGAAACCTACTTTTGTTTTTGTAGGATTGATCTTGGCCTGTCTGATGAGGAAAACTGAGGGAAGGCAGAGAGCAGTTTTATTATTTTTAGGTTATTGCTTTTCAAAGTTAAGAGTTCCCTGTTGATAAGACCACATCACTGCACAGACAAGTAGTCTGGACTCCTGGTCTTGTATAAAGAAGGTGCCACGACTGCAGCTGAATAAATATCATGGATATAAACACCATGGCAGACAATGAAAAAATAAAGTATATTTCTGATTTTGCTGGCTTTTGAAATGCAATATTTTGGCTGTGCTGTTGTGTAGAAAGCCTATATGTTTATTTTTGTAGGGTATGAAACAGGAACACCTAGGAAAATGTTAAAATAAAAATATGATTGTATATGAACAAGGGGCAGCTTGATAGTGGTGTCTTTTTTTTTGTTTGGAATACTGAAAATAAACTCTCTTATGGTATTTTTTTTGTTCTTAGAAGTTTTAGGAAAGCTAATAACACAAGTATATTTAATCTGTAAGTCAGAAAAAGAGGTTGTGGTCCTACAAGAATGGCAGATTAAAAGGCAGGCCCCTCTTTCTCTAAGTTTGTTCGTGTTCTATGAAGAAAATAAATTTCCTGTTATTTTATTGATAAAATAGTTAACTTGCCTTGTAGGAGAATCTGATCTTGCATAATTACTGTGTGTTCTTTTTGTTGGGAAAAGGGAACAAATCGGGGTTGATTTTTCTGTTCGCTGTAAAGAGCAGACCATCAGAGCAGCTGCACACAAAACTCCTTAAAAACCTGTGTTCTTCTGATTGCCAGAGCAAAATATGTGCAACCATAGGCTAGAAGCTGGCTAATAGAAGTGAAGATGAATGTAGAGCTTGTGATAATCCTTGTCGTCAAAGCAGTAAACTAGCAAAAAATACCAAATGCAACACCAATCTTTTTCTCAGTCTCAGACATTGAGTCTTGCATCATATTCTCTGCATGCCACTTCTTTTAAAGCGAAACCTTTTCAGTCCCCAAGAATTCCTTCTCCTTCACAACACTAGATCAGTAGAAGTGKTACGCTCAGAAACAGAAAACTCCTTGCAGGAAATAACTCCTGATGAACAGCTTATCTTTTAAGAGAAGGGCTTTTCTTCTGCCCTTTTTAGCTCTTTCATCCAGAATCTCTTTGTGCTACTAATTGTTCAGTACTGTAAGCCAGTGCGCCAGGTTAGGCCTGTCCAAGATCCTTGCCTTGCAGAAACATTTAAAAAAATTGTATTGGAGTCTGAGATGACATTGAAGTCATAGGAATTTAACCTCAGCAATGGCTATAGGATCTTTCTGCAACCCCTTTCATTCCAGTAAGGAACAAGTACAGATGACATGATGTCATGTCTTTTGAGTGTAGTTGAGTAAATAAATAAGGATACACCTTAAAGCAGCACACACAGTTGCATGCTACTAGGTATTTTTATTGAAAGTTGTTTATTTTTAACCTCACAGTTTTAGCCCGTTATTAAGCATTTCACTTCACAGAGGGTTTGTTTCAAGGCAAGTATTTAAATATGAAAGGTAACAAGCACGGACATAAATGACTTCTCTGTACAATATGCTTTTCTGGATGAGTGGGCTGTGTTTTTTTATTTTTCTTTTAGCTTTTCCACAGATATTAGAATTTGCTCATAGATTAGTACATTAGGTGACACAGGACAAATGATTGAGAAGAGACTTTTTGCTGTTCTAGGCAAGTGACAGTTGAAAAGTATAGCCCTTTTTTTTTGGCTCTAAGAGAGCGTTTATAGACCTAGATATATAATGCTGTTAGGGGTACTTTGACTCTAACTCTTCTGGTATATCTGTTACTAAGTATCATTTGTACTATAAAAGTCTAATTCCCAATTTGAAACTGTTAATCAAACCATCCAGGGCATTCTAGGAAGAAACGATTAAAATATGAGACCTTGAAAAGTGGTGTTGTAATTTCCTTGTGCCTATTTGGATGTGTTTTGATGTCCCCTCTTGAAATTAAGTACCATGAAAGTCTAGACATCTTTTCCAAAAAAAAAAAAAAAAAATACAAATAAAGAAGCTTTACAGTTGAGGCATTTCTTGGAATCCCAATTATGCTAAAGAGCGTTGTGCTTGATTTTGCCTCAGTAAGACTTTTTCAATTGATTGGCCAAATGACCAAAGTGAAAGGGTATTAAAAGCTGATCCAACAAATCACTTAAGCACTTGCTTAACTTTAAGCTATTGAGTAGCCCCTTTTACTTCAATGAGACTGTTAATGTACTTGAAGCTAAACATGTGCTTAAGTGATTTGATGGATTAAAGACTTCATCAAGGCTTTAATGTCTTCAATTTTGCACACATGCACTCCCGTTAGCAAGTTGTATATTAAAAATATTTGCATAGAATTATCCAACCTAGTGACACAGAGGAATTCTTTATTTCCCTTGCCCTTGGTAATTTACAGTTCAGCACCTTTATTGCTCGTACAATGGATAGAAAGAGACAGCTAATCTGTGCTGGTGTGGAAACTGAGGTATGGCACTTAGTATTAAGTCCACTCATTATCTGGCTAAAAACTTTACATAATATGATGCAACTAAAAATCTCTTCAGAAAAAGGGTAATCTTTATGTGGTTCTTCAGTGTTTCTGGAGCAGTACACCAAAATGCGTGCCATAGTATCTTTGCAATACCATGAATGTTTTTGGCTATTGTATTGTTACAAGTAACTCTACAGTATCATTAGGTTACTAGCAGAGTTTGGGTATCACTTGAAAACTGTAGAGGTGTTGTATATTGTTTCTGTCATACAGATTATGTTAGTATTGAACATTATAAATGACTGACCATATCTCACTGGAAATACTGAATATTTAAATACCATTTCATTTATTTTTTTCAAATGTCCTTTTGCCCTTCCTGATCACAGCTTTTCAAGATTAATTACACTGAAACTGTGAAGGAGGTCCCAAATTTCAGAGAATACTTCTGCAAACAGTTATTTCAAAATTTCAGTAGAATATTTATGGTCTACAGTTAGATTAATCAGCAATTTTAGTGTTTTCATGAAGACAAAGAAAGATATGATTTGAGAATATCAAGGAATTTTTCTGAAGCTGTAAGAGTTCACACTCTCTYCTAAACTCTCAGGTGAAAGATTATCCCAGCAATGCCAAAACAGAACTGGAGGAAAAGTTAACAATATTAGACAGACTTGTTCTCAGTTTGGCTAGGTGCACTTTGAGGGTATTGCAGGACCTCAAAATAATAACAATAATGTTTGCATGGCGTCCCATATTTCTGCCTGGAATTTCCCAGAAAGGGTTGAGTGTGCACATGCACACAGATACATGTACTTACGTACCATACAGTTCAGAGCCTGTTTAGCACATTATGAATGCGCTGGAGCACAAGGACAGCAGACTTAGTGTACCTCAGTCATAGTATGCAGGTGCTGTGCAACCATAACAGGTCTGACTGATGTCCAGTAATTGTTTGAACATGACCGTTTGTACAGGACTTTTATATGCCTGGCAATCTGATGACAAAAGTCATCCTTTTCTATCCAAGCATGCAAAAAGGACAGACACAGGGGAACCTTCAGGTGGGAAGCTATAATGGTACAGAAAAGCAAGTGCCGTAGAAAGCACCATCACATATAACTGCCAAGAGATCAGTTATTCCCTTCAATACGACAACAACCCAAAACATTTAAACCAATATTTGTGTCATGGGCAATTAACCCAATCCTGGACAGAGTTTTGTCGCATAAGATAGCATTCCACTTAGAGAGAATATGGAATTATATCCATAAATCCTTCCTCACACCCTCATGATGCAAAAAATAAAATTCCACCAGATGTGTAGTTATCTGGAATTACCTTCTTATCTCCTTCCACATTTATATTTTAAATACAAGCACTAGGTTTACTTTTTTTCAGCTATATTGTACCATTTTGACTCAAAAGATTTATTAAAAAATTTTTGCTACTGACCAGTTGATATAACTTAATTAAAATGAAGACTGTCAAGATTCTGCTTTTTCATTCCCAAATCAGAGACTTGGACTCTGAACCAGATTTTAAGTGACACTTGGGCCACTCTCTCCGTACTATTTAAACAACACCTTACATTTGTGTGCCCATTTCAGTTCATGCTCTTGGATTCTGTACTGGTTTAAAGGGTTTTATGGTTTTTGTTTGATCTTTCTGTATGTTTTCAGTTTTTATTATTAACTTAAAAGGAGAAAACCCAAGACACACAGTATCTGTCAGGATGCAGCTGTCTGGCATGATATACATTGGATACTTCAGATTTTAAAAAAAGAATCCCACACTGCAGTGTTGGATATTTTTCTCTTATATGTTAGAAATAGAAGCTTTACAGTGAATGAAGTCGTAATAGTTTAGTGGGTCATTAAACACATTTTGTACAGGGGGATTTTCCTGTGGACAGACTTGATATTAGTCATACAGAATTTAGATTTTCTCTGTAGAGCATAGTTTCTTTGCACTATTTTTGTTTCAAACCTTTTAAAATGCAAGTAGTAACTTGTATGATATGGATGATATAGCTTGATATATCAAATGATACAGCTTGAGAGGATTCTAGAAACCTGTTTTACTATAAAAGAATTTAATTCCTTTAAATAGGTTTGAAGATAGTTTTGCACACTTAGGAACCAGAGCTAGTTAGAATGAGAGTTTTTAATAGGCTTGACTTTAAGTAGGGAGGAAGGGAAGAATGCTAAATACTTTTGGCTAAGTTCATATGTCAAGGTGCAGTTAGAACATTGGGTATTAAAGAATGTTTTAAACTTGTGGGTATGGCATATCTAGTGTGAGTGTTTCTCACAAAACCACGTGTCCCGTTGGTGAACCTAGTGTCTCAAGGCACAGTCACTCTTTATAAAATAATGTCATGTACAAAACAGTGTGTTAAATGTTTCTGTGAACCTGGAAAAATGATTACTCTTCCACAGAAAAATCAGTTCAGCACACATCTGTCTGAAGAAGCTGAAATAGTTAGACAGTTGTTTTTCTRTGCAGGACTTGAGACATTTTACATTTGTAATTAGGCCGTAAAACAATTCGCAGCTAGCTTAAGAACTGTGTGTTCACTGCGATATTCTCAGGATCTCTAAGAACTGTGTTGCATTGTGCATTTGGCTCTGGATGTGCTGTCAAAACACAGATTGTCTGTGGGAAACAACCTGAGGGAAATAAAGGCAATGATTGCAATATTCTGCAGTGCATATTGTTTAAATGCAACAGGAGTGACGGTTAGTGTAAGATGTTCTTGGCCAGTAGCATCTATGTTCTAAGGTGATTGGTTTATTCAAACTGCTGAAGAGACATTGCTGCTCTAAATTACTCTGAGCTTCTAAAAACCAAGAATCAAATTCTGCCTCAGGCTTGAGTTTTCTGGCAGTTGCGCATAGAGGCAAGAGGGTAGATTTAAGTCTTCTGCACTTCAAATTTGTCATGTGTAAGGGAAGAACTATTGGAAGAGAGCAGTAGAGCTGTGTGGACTTGAATACATGAGGAGGAATTATTGAAAAATCTGATTTGCAGTGTGATTCACTCCATATTTACTAGAGTAGTATCAAAGCAATATGTATTCTTTTCTCCTTAATACCCACAGAATGACTAGTGAAACACTCAGTCTGCTTGAACATCCAAAATTTTTACTTCAGTTTCAAAATACCTACAGCTATTGGGATACCAACAGTGCTAGATATTCTAATTTATTACATGTCACTGAGTAGATAAATGATGATTAGAAAATGACTTTATTAATAATAATCTCTAATTCTGGGTAGTTTTCTCATGACTATTCTCTTGTGTTCATTGGATTTTTAAAAAAAAAAAAGGCAAATGCTGATCACTCTGTAAGTGTTTACCTAGACATTGCTGTGTCACTATCCACTTTTACCTCTTTCCCACTGTTTCTGACTAGTCAAGCACTCATAGACATTAGAGAGTTCACTTCTACTGTGATCTGATGAAGTAAAGAAAGACTAGACTGGTTTTGCTGCTGAGGAACTGAGACAAGGACCCACAGCTCCCACACTGCAGGGAACCTCTGTTATGGAGTGGGTTTGGACTCGCGTCTAGAGTTGTGGTAAATTAGCAGCAGAGCTAAGGTTAAACCTGCAGTCTCAGGCTCTGATCTAGTAACGCAGCCACAACAGCAGTATTAGATCTTTTTCTTGTTCCTATTCCTCTTATTTTTTTTCTCCTGTTCCTGTTTGTTCCTCCTTATAAGTATTATGGTAAGAAGGAATTTATCCAGTCATGCTGTGACCTGATTACAAGGATGAAGGAAATTGGAAGTGCGGGCTAGATATTCCCATGTATTGTCACTCACTCAAAACCCAAAACACATGACTAATATTTCTTGTTGATGACTAATGCTTTGCAGTGATTTATTCTGAGGATTCCCACCCAGTGACACAGCAGGTCAGGACTGTTATCCTCATTTTATGCTTGAAGAAAATGTGACTGACAGATTAAAAATGACTCACAAGTTTACTTCAATGTCTTTTAATCCAGATGTCCTCGTTCCTGGTCCTTGTTAAATAAAGAGATTGCTCAGACAGCAGCATTAGCATAGCCTGGTTTTAAGTGATTAGCAGAAAGTCGTAGCTGCCTGGCTGCTGTTTGATGCCACTTCTATGGCAAATGCTGGTAAACAGCATTGGTTTTGTGGCTCTGCAAAATTAAGTTGTATGGCTTCTAGTTACTGTACCTTTAGCTGATTTGACCACTCAGCTGCCACTAGAAACTTAAGCATTCATCAGCATTTCATGAGCCTTTAGATAATATCCCTATCTGTCAGTTCAGTTCTTTCCTTGACAATAGTGTTAATGATTTAAAATATTCTGCAGTGTAACCAGACAATGTCAGCTAAAATGGAAAATGCTGCATTTGCATTCCTCGTGTCATGCAAAGCCATCTCAGCAGATACTGAGCTTAAGGCAGAAAAGCATTTTAATCCTTTATGTGGTGAGTGGTGAGAACTACTGTAATAGCCCATGAAGAAAACAAGATGTGGAACTTCACAGAACAGCCAGAAGTATTATGTAGAGGAGAGGGAATGATCTAAAATATATTTTAATTTAACAGAGCATCCCTATGCTTAAACTGTAATGGGAGAGCTTATAAAACACAGTACACATCCGCTGTGTTTTACTGTTTGTTGCATTCATTCATGTCTCAACCCCTTTTTAAAATAAAAAAAAATGATTGCTGTGTATGTCCCCTGGGCAGTGTGACAAAAGAACTTTAAGCAGAATTGCGAAGATTCAGACTGATTACCAATGAAGGTGTTAGTGCAGCAAAAGTAGCCTTTTTTGGACTTCATCCTCCAAAATTATTTAAATATTATTTAAATTATTTAAATATTTTTATGCAGTGACACAGTTACTAAAATTGGATCTATGTCTGGATGCATATCAGATATCTGAAGTGCTTGTAGATGTCCTAAATCTTCACATCTGTAATAACCTATAGAGTGCTAAATTATAAAGTGAATTTGACTATCATAGATGTGCCAGGTCGCCTATGCCAACATTCTTTTTTTTAAATGTAAACTAGTAGGGCCATGCAGGCATTTCTATGCTACCTTCTTACCATGCTTCAGTGCTAAACTGAAGAGAGCATATATTGACTGGGTTCAGTTAAGGAAACATGAAACAGCACCAACTGTGAAGCAGATGTTTTAGAATAAAGCACGAGACCACCTGTTTGCTGCATTGGCCCCGAATAGGTGTCTGGTGGTGACTGTCTCTGGGTCTGAATCACTGGCTTGGAGGTGAAAATGTGTATTATCCAGTGTGCAAAGAGTAATGATTTTGTTAAATAGAAGGAGGAGGAAATGTTGCCTTCACATGCACTGGCTCTTTAGTTTTCAGATGGGACTTTGTGCAGCTGGAGGGAATTTTCTTTGCTGTAACAGGCTTGCTGAAATCTGTTAAACTACATATGTAAATAGGAATATCAGGGCTGGATCTTCAGTTGGTGCAAATGACAATGATATACTATAATGATGGTGAACTGTGAGAGAACAAGAACAAGATGGGAGGGGAAAAGCAAACTGACTCTCTGCATGGGTTTTTAGTGTTGGGGGTTTGAGGGTTCTTTTTTTTTTTGGTAATGTTCCTGTTATTTTCTCTAAATTTCTCCCTGGTTCGTTCTTGTGGTTACTTTGTCATCAGAAATAACAAGATCTTATGTACTTCCATAGCTCCCTGCACATGGTGGATCTTCTTCCAATGTGAATGGTGCACCTGAATCATTGCATTGCCAGAGTCCTGAAGGTAGGACACTAACAATTGCTACCAGTCCTTGCAAAAGCTTTGTTTATGCGTAAATGAGAGTTGGTTTAGCAATGTTAGATAATTTCTGACAACTCCAAAACAATTTTTGTTCTGAAATGACTGATGCTTTATTGGCAACCATATCTTGGAAAAACTTATTTTGTTTGCTACATCAAGGCATTAAAGCTAGGAAATTATATATTTTTTTCTTTTTTGTCAAGTATTAGCACATGAGTCGACCTGCTCTTCAGTAATCACCATTGCGAATTTGAGTGATTATGAACATGACCTGCAAAATATAACCAGAAATGTGTTGTGACTGGATTGGAAGTGGAGTCTTCCTCCTAGCAGCACGTCAACTGGTCTTACTTAACCGTAACATTTCATTCCTTAGTTTGTTGAAGCAATGTTAATTTTTTATTGATTTATTTACTTTAAGTGTATTTTTATTTTAAAAATACTAAAATAAGTAGGTGTCAAACTTATTTGTATTTGCTGTTTCAGCAGCAGCTAAGGGAACTTGAAGAAATTCAGCAGATAAAACCTTTGATGCTTTCCAGAAACAATTCTTAAAGACTTGGTGCCTCTGAATCACTCTTAAATTCTCCTTATATCAATTTAAATTTTTTGGTATCATCTTTCATCTTCCTGACTGTTCATGGAATATGTGATGTAGGAACTATGTTTCTTAATCCCTTGGTGAATGTTTTTATTGCTTCATTAGAAGAAATTAAAAAACATCTAGGAGCTGATTGGACATAGCAGTTGTAGAGCCTGGCATAGGCTAAGTAAAGAGGAAAAAACAGTTGGACTGAATTATGTTCTTTATTAGTTAAAGAAAAGTATATTTTACATGACATTTTGGTTCTTTTACATACATTATAGATGAATCTTATTTGATTTTTGCTTTGTTGCGTATGGAAAAAGCATCCAGGAGATATTTCAAAAAAGGTATCTTGAGTTTAGGAATATTTGGACTAAGGACTTGATCTATCTGCATTCATTACTTTTAGAATATGTCAACACAAATAATAGTAATATTTGACCTGTATGTTAAAAGGTTGAACAATTCTGATTAGTCGTATCTTGTTCTTTCTTATGTTTGAGGTAACAAGAAGGGAATAAGCTGTGAGGAAAACAACTTGCATTTAAATTCTGTTTTGTATTTAGGACTGTTTGTTTTGTATCTGTGGAGTCTATGGAGGATACATTACATGCTTCTGACACTTCTCTTCAGCTTGCATTATTGACCTTGCTTTTTTTTGCAGGTGTGAATGGAAACAAGTGCTCAGGGTCATCTACCATTCTCGAGAAATACAAAGTGGGAAAGGTGATTGGTGATGGCAATTTTGCTGTAGTAAAGGAATGCATAGAACGGTGAGCAAGGAAGATGTTCAGTGCTGTTAGCTATTTGTTTTACTGGATAAACCCCTGTGCGTTAGCATAACTGCATAGAAGATGTGATTAGATGAAAGCAAAGAACAGTTGCAAAGATATTGCTTACATTCTGAGAGAATGAGGCATGGTGAAACACACAAATCTTCCTATGTGTTATTCCAGCAAAGGAATATGAGAGCAGCAGAGGAATATGGCTTTTTATCCCAAAAAACAAGGAGGTATCACCTTCTAATGGAAGCTCTTGAAGAAACCCCACAGCTCTTCAGGAAACTGCCTTACACCACAAGGGAGATGCGTATGGTTGGCAAGGAATTTTATATGGTGGCTATGTAATCTCTCAGAGAGACCCTGCCTACCCCAGCAGTTCTGCTGCTATGGTACCCCTAAAGGCCTACTGCTTAGGTGATTTTGCACAGCATCCGATATGCAGTGAGCAAAGCATTCTTAAAGGCATGGAGTCTGTGGCAGTTAGCCTGTGTGATACTGACTCGCTTTTCCTGCCTTGCCCTGTGAGGAAACATGCGGTGAGTAGCCAGAGACTTTTCAAATCAGCCCTTCAGTATTCCAGGCTGTGAAATATTCTTGTGCATGACTTCCCGGGGGTGGGCAGGATAGGCCGGTGCTGTATTACTGCTCTTCTTCCACCAGCTTTGTGTCACACCTCACCGCTAGTGCAAACGTAACAGATGAGTTGACTCTCAGTTTGTCAGTGTATTTCTTAGAACCACCTCGTACTATCTTCATCAAACTAAAAGTTATGTCACTGTCCTAAATATTATGAGGAATCTCTGCCTTGTATACAATGACTGGGGCAAATTCAGCAAATGTCTGTAAAAACTGTAGAGGTTACAGGAACAGTTTCTCTGGTTGATTCTTTTCTTCTAGTTTCCTCTAAAAGAAAGGAAGGATAATTATGAATGGAAACATGTCATTACAATCTTACTAGATCATCTGTCTTTCATAAATACTTTTCCAGAGTCATCCAGACAAATGTCCAAAAGGGCTGGAACTGAGACTGAGCCTGCTGGCCTCTATATTGAACCATACGTGTGTGGATCTTATGCTCTATAACTTTCTGCAGCCATTTTTGGGTTTTCTCAAGAGAATTGTTTCTTGATGTACTTTATTTCTATCCAATTGCCAAGAATTATATTGGCAGGAGGTATATAAAACTTGGAATGTTCTCACCTAATATTCCCTTCTGGCTTGTAACAGGTGATGATAATTCTTGTTAATACCTTTTTGAGAATGTGAAGTATAAGAATCTAAGGTTAATGTAGTAAGGAATAAAGACTGAGGGAGCACCTCCTAAAGTTAATAGATGAGCACAGTACCATTACAGAAAAAAGTGGCTAAATATTCTGAGTATGCTACTATTACTTCCCCAAACAAGTTTCTGTTTCACCTGCAGGTTTAAGCTAGTATTTCTCCTCATGGAGGAAATGCCAGCTATAAATGCTTGTCTTTTATTTCCTCTTAATAATTATACTTCATTTCTATTACTATAGTGCTTAGAAGTCCTAGTGGTAGACCCCGGGTCCCATTATATACCAAAAGAAATAGGGCGGTTTCTGTAGCAAAGGGTGGTCTATATGTCTCTCTATAAAGACATGATTCAACAGATGGATACAAACAGCTAAACAAAATACCAGAAACCATAAGACAATACTGGTCAGTATGATAGGCAGTGATATCAGCACACAAATTGCGTGGCTGCTGTCCAGCTTTCTTGGTAGGTGCTATAGTAAAGGAGATTTGCAGGAGGCATTTGAGGGCGGTTAATGAGTTAGCTTTGTGAATGTTAACTCCTCTTTCTGCATGACATAAATGCTGAAGGTTCCCTAAGTGGGGTTTGCTGATTAGTTATTTGCAGGCTTTCAGATAATGCACTTAATGTGGGTATAACACATAAACTGCAATTCTGAATTTTACGCTGTGTTCATAGTAGATTTTACATCAGGTCTAGAATATAAGAAGATATAGCATTTCACAGATATTGTTTAGATAACATGTCAATCTAAAGACAGGGTTGGGTTGTAACTATGACAACGTAGCAGACACAGCTGCACTTCCAGAGCAGAGATTCTCTACTGCAGGTTTTCAATAATGAATAGTTTTTATGTGAGACATTGATTCAGAACCTTTTTTGTGAGATATTAATTTTGATTAGCTGTATCTAATGCAAAAAAGGATAGTGAAAATTAACCTTTAAGCTTAATAACATACCCTGATTTTTGCTTTTGTAACAGCCTCTGGTGTTTTTATTATACATGTAGTAGTGGTGCTCTTACGCACACTGGAGTCTCTAAGTACTAACGCAATACAAAATAATAGTAGTAATAGCACTTAATGGCATTTTCTTGTTTTTCTTAACTCATCATTAATATAAGAAACAATGCCTTTTTTTTTTAAGGCAATTCATTTGTGTTATCTTTTTCCCCCTCTCATTTTCTTCCCTTCTGGAAAAATGGAGAACATTTGTATTGCTTAAAGGGACAAAAAGCAAATGAGAGCTCTTTCTGGGAGAGTCTTATAGCATTTACTGAAAACAGTCATCCCTTTCTACCTTTTATAACCACCCCTTTAAATGTCATAGTACTTTAGATACTGCTGTAAGTTCCATAGAACAGTTAAAAAAAAAAAAAAAAAAAGTGAGCAAAATACAAAGGGATCTCAGCACCTAATAAATTCTGTAGGATTTTAGACTAGTCTCTGATGAACCATTGGGTTTTAGCTCTACTGAATCCTGCTGAATTTTTCCACTAGGGTATCAGTCTTCCTTCTGCTGCTCACTTACATATAATGTATATGATTTTATCTTTAGAGCCTACCAGTTGAACAAAGCTGAGTGGAACACTCAAGACAAATTTTGCATCTTGCATTAAAGAAGTGGCAGAGAGCTGGAGCTTGGTCACAGAAGAATGAATTGCAGCTGGAGCTGGGGATTAATACACAAAGTGCTCTAGCTTGTGGTAGTCAGGGCAACAGCAGGCACAAATGTTGCTGAGAAAAGGAAAAGCAAAATCAAGCCAGATCTGTGAGTTTTCTGTCAGCAATCCCCAGGGGTCAAGGCATTCTATTATGATGACATATATTTTTACAGATAGCGCCACAAATTGTTGATCGGTTTTTGATTAACTAATAATTCTCATATTTTTCTTGTTAGATCCACAGGAAAGGAGTTTGCTCTGAAGATCATAGACAAGGCTAAATGCTGTGGAAAGGTAATGTACGACAATATACTACAACCAGAAAAATAGCAGAAACAGCACTAGTAACTGCTGATTAGTCATAAGTGGTGGGTATGTTTGGGTTTTTGGACTGTTTTGAAAAATATCTGTTTTAACGGGGTGATTCCACCCAAAAAGCAGATAATAAAAGTAGTAAGTGTTAGTCTGCTAGATAATAGAATAAAAAACAAAAAAAAATTGTCATCTACTTTATTGGACTAACAAAGAAAATGCTAATACTTGTCCAAAATGAAGAAAAAAGAGAAACTGCCAAAGAATAGCATAATGATTTTCATCTGTAAAATTTGAGAAAGGAAATTTGCAGCTATGGGTGTGTTTATATAACATCCATCCCTTTCTGCCTCTAATTTTTATCCTTTTATGAGTGGGCATGATCCTTTGGTACACAGAACACAGATTTGGTTGGAAAGAGATTTTCTCAGCTATTTCTTTCTGTTTGTCTAGTTTCACCATCCTTTAGTACAAAGATTCCATAATGAAAGAATTCCTTAAACTGTATTTTTAATATAAGCTCAACAAATAAAAATTGTCCTACTCCTCTGCAACACAAGAACATGTTAAATAACTGAAGCACATGTCCTAGAGCATCACAGAACTCTTCCCTCTCCTCCCAAGTACAGAGTTTTAAAAAACAAAGAAAAAAAACCAGCCTAAGTGTTCAAAAGCATCTGGAATAGCTAGCAACAAATAAAATACTTCTATTTTCACTGCTTTATAATACCTTGAAAACAAAATGCTCTTGAGGGACTTGGGAAACAATGGATCATGGTTGAGGTTAGCTAAAGGAACACTGAGGGCACAGCAGTCAGTAGCAATCGAACTCTGGATTTGAAGACTTTTCTTTGAAAGTAGGAAATACAGGCTATTCGCTCAAGGATGACAGAAAAGATGCACTCTTTTTGATGCAGACACCCCATATTTTATGCAAATGATTGCACTGAAATGATTTTGGAGGCAGCTTTGAGACCAAGTCAGGGTTTTAATTCAAAGATACTCTATTTCACTGACAAAAAGTGTAACTGCTCTGCAGTGTAATTCAGAGGTCAAGATGCTAAATGTGATCTTGTAGGAAGACATGGGAGGTCTGAATGACTTTCTTTGTATGGTAAGGAGCTGTGTATTACAGTATGCCAATGCACTACCTGCTATAATGACTTGCTTTAGGTACAGATCCTGAAACAGAAATATTTTATCTGTGTAGATTTTAAGTTGTGCATTAGTGCTAGGAGATGAGTGTCCCCCTCCCCCCCCCCGCCGTTATCTCATATTTTATCGGTTTATTTAAGGGAGAATTTAGAAAGGAATTTTAAAAATGCATCTTAAAAAACACAAGAAAAACAGTGCTATAATTGCCTTTTCGAGATTAAAATGTTGCAGTTTCTTTGTCTGCAGGAAGGATTAGCCAGTATGTTTCCCCCAAAAGAAAACTTTTGGGTAGTGTATACTGCTTTCCACTTTAAATGCTTTTCTATTATTTTTCTGAGCAGCTTCCTTAAATATCATAAATTGTAATGGTTCAGAGATAGACAATCCATTTTAAACAGTAGAGTTTAGACATATTTTCTATGTATCATTCTTGATGCTTTAAAACAAACAAAAAAACCATAAAAACCCATAGATGCATACTTGTCTGATTGAAAGGACCTGTGTCTGTATGGCCACATATGGATGCATGTGTGTGTACAAGCAGAGGACTGTTGCTAGGAAGATGTTTACACCTATTAGGGCAGTGGCAGAACAGTCCAGGAAGAATTCCAGCAAAGAAAATAACTAATATATGACTACTATATTTTCAACAAGCAGCATAAGCATTAATTATACATTAATTTCCATGTAAATAAATCTTATGAACGTACACTAAAAGCTATATTGCACTATCCAGGAGGATGTTATAGTAAGTTTGAAAAAATTAATATTTTTAAATGATAAAATATAGCAAGAATGGTGAGATGACTGAAAAGAACTAACTACACACCAGTCAGCAGTTTGAGGTCGGGTGTCAAAACAGCAGCTCAGCATCATTTTGGAACCTATTTTAAACAAACATTATTATTATTATTTTAAATAAGCATTACTTATGCCTGAGTTTAATGTAAAACAATTAACAATTTAGTTATTTGAGTGAAAAGACAAAAGTACCAATATAGCTGTTGTGTCTTGGTCAGAATTAATGGATGTGTTAAATTGAATATGTTATCTCTTTAAGCAGAAAGAGGTATAATAAGATTCTAGTTTTTGCTTGGGCTCTTAACTCTAGTTTGAATTTACAGGCTTTGTGTCATAAGGCTTAGTATGCTGTGGCTGTTCCCTTTTGTCTGTAGATGATATGCAGCATTGTGCTTAACAAAATTGCTTCGTGTTTGTTTTTCTTTTCTCCAGAGCATGTTTGCTTGGAGCAGACATATGTTTGTTCAGAATGACAATTGATGCACTTTCAGATTGAGTTTCAAAGGTGTGACTATTTAACCGATATATGGCGCACCATACTCTCATAAAATTAAGTGCACACATGGCATGCGATTTCTGAGTTACATACCACATAAAATCAGCTTTGACCAAAAAAAAAAAAAAAAAAAAAAGGGCATTCCCTAAATAACGCAGGAAATAGAAGGTGAAGTAGCATAAGATCTTTGGTCGCTTGTCTATATACAGAGAATCACACCTACTTCTAGTGCTCTGCTCACAAATGCATGAAGTGCATGCTACTAATTAGTGTGTTAAACATAAACAAGTTCAAACTCCAGTGAGGTGATTTATTATCTGCCAAAATGTAAGGAAATTTTGCTTTATGCAGGGAATGTTGCTTATTTTGCAGTGAACCTAAATGCAGTATCTCTGTTCAAATATTTTATAAAAGAAAATGCAAATCATTCTTCCAGTGCCTGAAAGGGGCATGTAACTTTCTTCACTCTCCAGTGTTAAGCAAGTGGGAAGATATTCTAGAAAACAAAATATTCTGAAATGAATTTGTTCTTGAAACCCATTTGCCCTCTCAAAAGTATGGAGACGGGGATATTAAACTCAGATCCCTGTAATTAAAGCTGTTAGAGCCAGAATGACTTAATTGGGTTGATAAATATGCAGATTGTAAATCTGAAAAAAATATATATGCATACACACACACACACAGAGATTTATTATATATTTATATATATATAATATATGTATTATATATATTAAAAAAACAAACAAACAATGAAATTCGTCACTAAAACAGTTACCATACTTTTCCTGCATATAATCCACATCCTTTTTTAAAAGTGTCAGTCATTGGAAATAAATCTTATGTAATCTGTGTCCTTGAGTAACCTAAACTAAATGAGAGGTGAAGGCTGGAGAGGATCAAGAACACGTTAACTTTTGATGGGGGTGGTAGGTTACAGTAATCCCCTTATATTACCCACATAAAAATACAACCTGCACTTCCTGAATTGCTGTTTTGTTTGGGGTTTTCTTTGGAGATAGCCCATGGGTTGTATGTGTGAGAATATGGTATTTTAAATTAAATTTGGTCAGTGATGAAGTACAGTTGGGCTAAAATACAAGTTAAAATGTATCATTTCACAATAGCCCTCTACTGTATAAATAACACAGCAAAAAGGGTGCTCACTGAAAAGCTGGTCAAAGGCAAAATGAATTGGGAATTTCATATCTATTCAAATTTCATGTCTACTCAAATAAGCTTCCTCTCTTTTTATGGGACAGGAACACCTGATTGAAAATGAAGTGTCTATTCTGCGTCGAGTGAAGCATCCAAATATCATTATGCTGATAGAGGAAATGGACACCCCAGCAGAACTCTACCTGGTGATGGAGCTGGTCAAGGTAAGATTAAGGAAGTTCTGTCTGTGTTGGTTTGAAATCTGAGAAGAATCTGGGAACATTAAGGTCTTGGGAGACATGATCAGGTAAGATTCAGTGACAGCCTCCGGTTTTAGTCATGCAAATACTCTCGTCAATTAATGACAATGTTAATGGCATTCATGTGTCTCAGTTGTAATTAGACTATTCGCACACAGATTTTAGATAATTTTGTAGAGTATATGTACAGTCTAGAAAGTGGATAGGGTTTTTTTATATCATATTTACATTGTGAGGGGGACTAATAGTTACGTGAATGTATGGAAAGAACACTTGCATTTATTTCACCAATATCTTTGCTTAATCATTTTCATTTAAAGGCAAAAACTCCTTAATGAATGTATCTTAGTAGACTGTAGGTATATGAATAATTTAAACACAAATGATTAGGTTCTATCAAAACTTAAAAATAAAGAAAAGGTCTCCTCTTTTGCTTAATCAGACCTTCACTCCCCTTATTTCATATTGGCCAAAAAGCAGATGACACTATCATGGATATACAGAGAGAAGAAATCTCAATCTCCCATTTACTGTCCATGACACTGACCCTGCCTGAAAATGATTAAACCGATGACATCGTTAAAATCATCTTTGAAAACCTCTGCTGCAAACCCCTTAAATAAACTATGGTGCTTTTACACATATTACAACAGAAAAGCAGCAGAGATTTGACAGTTAATATTGTAAAGGAAAAACCTGGTAAATGTGATACTGAATAAAATGCACCGTTTTTAAATTCAAAATACACCTGCTATCATGGTGTACAAGGAGATGTATAAGAACTCTAAAACATCCGGAAACTTTTGACTGACAAAAGTCTCAATGACATCTTGATTGTCTAATTACTTGAAATGCAAGTTTTCAGCAGAGCAGGTAAAATCACAAAAATGCAGAGGACACCTTGTGAATCAAAAACCCAAGGGGTATCACGTTTTAGTAGCACCCTCTCTCTTGTCTGTGTTCTATATGTACATATACAGCCATACTGTGCATAGACTTGATCAGCATATCAGATACAAATTACTGTATCACTTTAGTAATCATTTAACTTTGTATCTCTGTCTGAAACATTGTTAGATTCAAGAATCCCCTCTAGAATGGTTGCCAGCTTGGTAAAAAAAACAAACAAACAACAACAACAAAAAAAACCTACAGAAAATCTGTAGTTGTTGAATTAATCATTTCTGTAAAACCATCCATTTTTCTTTCTTTCTAGAAGTTAGTTTTATATAGTAGAGACTTTTCTGTTCCTAAGACACCTTTTGGCACGTATTTCCTGAATTGCTGCCTCTCTTCCATGTATACTGAAATGCTTGGAATGCCACCCACAGCCCAGGCAAATCCTTCCTACAGATGTATCCAGGGTAACCATCATAGGGACACCCATGTTTTAAAATTTGCTGCAATGACTGGAAATGCTGTACCAGTAATTAGTTGATATGTTACTATGTATCCCAGGAGCTATAGGGTGTCCCAAACAGATACCGCATTACTGTCACACTCAGAATATGGGTTCTGCACATTGGAATGTAATGCTATTATGTTGGTCCCACTCAGCTGTATGTATTTGGTATTTTTGCAATATTTGCAGTGTTTCTAATTTACAGTTTGTTACAATTACTGAATATTTGTGTTACATTAGGATTTTCATTATTTAAGCTGATTTGTGTTACATTAGGCTTTACTTAAATCAGGGGCTGTTTTATGCTATACCAAGGTATTGTACTGATAAGAAGAGGAAAAGGGAAACTATGTGCATGTACCTCTGCATAACACAAATCAGAGGTGGAGAGATGGAATAACTGAGTGTTTCCAATCAGCAGAATGAAATTAAGGCCAGAGTAGAAGATCTGTGATTTGCCCAAACTCAGGCATAAGAAGCCTGGAATACTGTTGAGAATTTAACATAGATGACCCAATTCCCAATCTAGTATCTTGGTGATGAGGTCATCCTTCCCAAATACAGCTATTGTTTTGAAGTGAATGCTCATTTCTTTCCAGGTGTTTAACAGACTTCTGAGCATGCCTGTTGTTTATGTGGCTTTTTCTAAAACATCTTAAGCATCTTAATTATTTTTCCTGTAGTGATCTATTATCTTCCCATTACTTTAGGGAGGAGATCTATTTGATGCTATCACTTCTTCTACAAAATATACAGAGCGAGATGGGAGTGCAATGGTCTACAATCTAGCCAGTGCACTAAAATACCTTCACAGCCTCAACATTGTGCACAGAGACATCAAGCCAGAAAATCTCCTGGTATGTCCCATTTGCTTTCTAATATTTTTTCCTCTTTCTTTATTCCCATTAATGCAAATGCTTGTATATAAATGTCAAGAACCTGAGCAGGGACCAGCAGGAATATTAATTTAGAATAAGTATGTGCAAAATAAATCTTCTTCCATGAGATAGCAATCACCATAAACCACATGAGCTGTGCTCAAACCTATCCTTAGACCTACCTTTATTAACATTTTGATTGGTTACCATTTGGATAAGCAGGAATATTGTCTCACAAAACAATGAATTTTAAAGCCATCTCAGTTAATTATGCTAGTTTGCATGTGGGAGAGAACGTAGGCTGCATGCCATTTGTTTTCAAGATCATACAGTTATCTTAAGCAGTGTTGTGGGATGTTTTTTTTTCCCCTTTCCCCCTAATAGCAAGACATCTTTCTGATGGCTGACTTACCAGTATCCTAGCCATGAACTCTATACATACATTTATTCCATTCTGAGGGACTATACTGTGTTCTCAGTAGAGACATAAAATAACTGTGTGTCTGCTGACAAGAATTATCATGAAGTCTGATTTGGGAATTGCTTAGGGTACAGTACACAGAATAGAAACAGGGTACTCATCTTGCTTATACACAGAGGTGATACTTAGGTATTACATATTGAGTATTAGATAGTATGTGCAGTGCAGAGAGCACCTGGGACCATAATCTGCCTCACTAGAGCTACTGTCATCAGCAATGCTAGTAGCTTTCATCAACACTTGATGGGCTTTTCTTAAAGCCCTCTGGTGTTTGTCAATCCTGTTAATGGCTTAATGAGGTTGCATCTAGAGTGGGAGTCATGGCGTATCCTAGATTTTGAACTATTACAAAGATAGGGCTATAAGCTGAAAATATTTTCCAAAGAATGGTCAAATTCTTTCACAACTAATTCCGGTGACAGCCTTTAGCAGTTTAAAAAAGCCCTTAAATAAATAAGATTGTTTTTGAGGAAAAAATTGTTTGTATGAATGCATATATTTTCCATTAAGAGTAGTTATAGGAATTGTTCTGGCTTCTTAATGATCGTTTCACACATTTCTCATATGGTGGCTTCTTACATGGTGGCAGTATTCTAGTTTTGTACTTATGTCGCCAATTTTTAAAGTACATAGAATGTCTAAAATATTATAAATTCTAAATCAAGCAATTCATTAGCAAAAGGAGGTGTGGGGTTATTTTTTCTCTTGGAAAATATAGTCAAAACAACATGGCACCTAAAGAAAATGAAGGTGAAATTTGGCTTCTTATCAGTGCATCTTCAAACACAGCCAGTCTGAAGACATTTTAAGCTCTCACTAGTAACTAAATCAAGTATAAATAGGCACAATTGTTCTTTATTCCTAGAAAGCCTAAAGAAATTACTCAACAGATGCAAGTCTCACTCACTGTGATTGATAGTTGCATGCATGTTAAGATAAAATACTAGTATCGCATGGAAATGTAAATAATTCCCATCAATTGCTACCTATACTTGGACGTAATTAATTCTTTCGAACAGGATCATCCAGCTGCTGGACTTGCATTTTCTTTACCAGTCATGTATTCAAAAACATAACTTATGCCAATAATAGCACATATGGAGGAGCTGTATCAGGGAGGACAAATGTTTCCATTAATGGTAGGAATTTATACCCGGGAAGGAGGGAAGGTATTCTTAGTGGTATTCAATTGCTTGAAGAAGCCAAACAACTCCAGCCAATCTAGAGATGCCAGAGTCCTATGTTCTAGAAACTGGATCCTGTCTAAAACATGATAACCATAAAAAAAAATTACTGTGAGAACAAACCAAGATTATTTGGGATGTTTCCTTATGATTTCCTTTGTTGCTGATGTGGTTCGTTTTATTTTTCCTATCATTGTCCTACAACACTTTTCTTTATATTAGAATCTGCATCATATTAGCCTTTCTTCAACAAAGTGACACAAAACAAGATGGTAGTACAGTGCTCTGCAACTTAACCTGTGCTAGATTCATTATGGGGCTTCTGGGTAGGACGCACTGCAGTCCTTACAGAAATCTAGACACTTCTCAGTCAGCTTTCTCGCTGCTGTATTGAAGCTTTTCTAGTATAACTGCAACTGAAAAACTAAGCTTAGGGAAAGCATTTGCCTATGAAATATCCAGCGCACAAACTGACTAGATTTATGCTGAGTTAATGAGATATTTCAAACAAATCTGCTTGTAACAGCCAGTCACATTTTAAATTCTAGGCTCCAATTGATTGAAATATATTGTATTTTTCTTAATATACTCAAAACTGCTCAGTACTCTAGTATTTTTTTTTCCTCTCTCTGGTTGCTTAAGGCTAAATCATGGTCTGACCTACATAGCCAGCAGACAGTTTCATTGAACACTGGCTCCAGCTGCACTTTGGCAAGCAATTGCCATACCATTTTTCTCTTTCCCTAGAGCAAGCAACCAGAAACTTAACCCCAATCCATAATTTAACAGCCAGCATAGCCATGCTCTCACAGAGGGAATAATCTGTTGCCTTCTCATGGAACAAACTGGAGAGGGGAAGAATCATCTCAACTGTGCTCATCTGACAACACTGCATCTTACTCAGAGCGGGTTACATGGCTACATTCAGTTATTTTAAGGGCATCTACAAGCGTCTTTAGCCTGAGACTATATTTATCAGTTTTTCTTTTTATTTCGGGGGATTTTTTCAGGAGGGTAGCTACTGGTATTTGACTRACTTTCCTCCTTCAGTGGAAGTGTTCTGTTTAGTTTTGAAATCTAGTGTTACTTTCGTCTCTCCCGTTTGTTTTTGGTGAATGAGTATTCATTCACATTCATTTAGTGAATTAGTATTGTAGAAAGTAGGCAGAAGGAGAGAGTCCCACTGTCAGGTAATAAATAACATTGAATCATGTATGTTGCTTATTAGAACAAGTCGTACCAATGCAAGTATTTCACAGTCAGTTCTTTAGTCCTCAAGGTACAGAAAAAAATGACATACAAGTATAATAATATATTATTTTTATATATTAATTATAATATAATACATTGTCAGCTGGGGCAGAGCAGATGAGCTTGTGAATAGGAGTGTGGTTTTTCATTAGTGTTGGTACTCCTCTTGTTAATTCAGTTGGTGTGAATTTCAGGCTTTGTCCAGATAGCTTGCTGTTCTCAATTGAGCGTGGTCCATCTTTTTATTTATTTATATGACATATGAATAGGAGTAAACATATATTGGGTTCAGGAAGCTATCCACAAGGACTGAACGTTTGCCAGTTGTGAAATCTGAGGATCAGAAAAGGTAAGTCAGTCAAGTGCCAGCTTGATTCCAAATATTATTTCTTCAAATGCATCTTTTCTTGTGGTTTTTCAAACAACTGTGTTTGTAAAATGATGCAGATAAGGTATCTGGACTCCTGCTTCTTTGCCAAAATCAATGATCTAACAAGTGTTATTCCCAGTTTCTTCATTGTACTTAACAGTAGCACAGCAGACGTACTTTTCTCAGGTTTTTATGTGCTTGGCATAATTTTTTCCACTAGTGCAAAAAAGCAGGAAAATGTTGTATCTATAGGTATTGTCCAAAACAAATGCAACCATTTTTAGCCTGTTACAAAGCGTTTCTGTTGGTAGCTCTGACCTTATAAATATCCTTATATTTAATTGCATGACTAAAAACAAGCACATTAGGATTCCTTGGTAAATAGTCACAGAATGTGAATGGAACACAGAATTAAACCTAATTGGGGGGAGGGAAGAAAAGTAGGCTTTCTGTAGCAACTTAAGCAACAGCTCATTCCATTCCTACATAAACACTTTTTTTTTTTTTAAATAGACTACTGAATATTTTATGCTCATCTTAACTCATTAAAAAAAGGTAAAAATTAAGAAGAAACTTCCATAAGCTGTCTGCATCAAATGGTGTACAACTATTTCAGCCTTCAAAAATTGGCCTGAGTTTTGGGATGGAGAAACAGTCCATTCAGCAGTTGTACAGACTCTGGAAGCTTGTGCTGTATTTCCCTAGCAGGTAATTTTATTTAGATAGATAGCTAGAGATACAGTGATCACAAAGTACTTAAATACATTAGCATTGTAACTTTATCTAGGCCTCTGAAAAATTRCATAGAATTGGAAGGTATATTAGATACAGCAGATATCTCCATGCATAGAATTTATTAGCAAGCATAAGTATCGCTAAATGAAAGAATTTGGTCAGAAGCTGAACAGAGTGTAATTTTTAACATAAGTATTTCAGCCAAAATTCAGTGTAATCTGTGAACATAGCATGCCAACCCCTGTTCCCGTCTAGGTGCCTCTATAGAAACCCAGATTCATTCTGTGTAGGCCAGATTAGACACAATGGTTTTACAGTAGTGCAAAGGCATGGCCTAACTTGAGCCTATTCTCATCCTAAGGAGTAATACGTTTTTTTTGGATATTTATGGCAGTCATGTTGAGCAGTTAGTTAGTTACTCTGAGTTTCTCTGGACAGTGACCTAGCATTTCTCATACAACCATCTCTTTATGTAAGTTGTAAAATATGAACTAAAGAATTTTTAAGTTCTTGGCTTTTCAGGAGCTTTCAAGACTACACTGTCCAGAATCAGAGTTGATTATAGTATGAAAATGTTTTCATGTATTTCCCTTCTCAAATTGAGATTACTCATGTCTGAACTTTCCAAGAGAAAACGGTTCTCTGAAAGTCTGTGTGTAGTTTAAAAGACATTCAAGAATCATGGACCAAACCAATTACAATGCAGGGCTGTGGAAGTTACCTCTTTCTCCTACCTTTTCTGTGTGATGAGTATTTTCCAAACAAATGAAAGAAAAAAAAAATGCAGTCCTCCTGCCCATTCTGTTTTTCTTTTGCTGACTCTAGGTGTGTGAATATCCAGATGGAACCAAGTCTTTGAARCTTGGAGACTTTGGACTGGCAACTGTGGTTGAAGGACCTTTATATACTGTTTGTGGTACACCCACGTACGTGGCTCCAGAAATCATCGCAGAGACAGGGTGAGGATGAGTAACTAAGACATAGGTCTTGTAACTGGTTATTTTTAGCAGGTACCTTTTTTTTTTTTTTTTTAATAGTGTAAAAACTAGAATGTTCTAACAGGATAGGATGGTCTTAAATCTTTTTGTAACCTAACTGCCTATGAAAAAATAGGCAGCATTCAATTCCTTGCAGGGGCCAGTTTCCCTACTCGCCCTGATCCCCTGCCCTCACCTCTGCCTTCTTACTATCTCCCAGAGGACCAGCACTGGTGCAGTGGGACTTACTGGTGTGTGGTCTTTGCCTCACCTCACTGTTCAGAGCCCATTGTACCAGCAGTGCCATCTGCTTGGGTAGAAACTCTGACCAGCAAAGCACAGTGTGTTAGAAACAGAAAAATTTAGGTTGGAAGAGACTCCGGAGGTCACCTAGTCTAACCCCTTCCTCCAAGGAGGTCTAATTAGATCATGTTCGTTGAAGCTATCTTGTTTGCGTGAGATTAGCTATTTGTGAACCACTGGTTTAATTCAACAAACCCTTTTTTCTGTATTTATCAGGTGACTGCATAAATACAAAATATTTTATAAAATGGTACAACTTCACAAGTCTCCTTTCCATTTAGAGAGTTAGATCTCCATTCTATCCCAGCTGACTCTTGTCTTCGCTGTGACCGTTCCTAACTTGGTCTTCCCAATAGAGGGAGGTTTTTTGCATTGTTTTGACCATTGTTCACTGCGTTTTTCACACAGAGAAGTATTTCAGAGCTGTAGTGAGCTCAAACATCAAAGGGGACTTCAACTGGGCCTTTTTTGATTTGGATAAAATGTTTGAATTTCTGGGATAGAAAAAAATAGGGAAAAAAGACCACTTTCTGCCATGCGGGGTTTTAATTTCTGTGCTTTCAAAGGAAGGTGCAGTTCTTCATCCCTCTGTTACTCGTGCATGTAAGAGACTGGAGAAGTGGTATCTTTCGTGTTGCCTAGCAACACACGATAGTGTTAGAGATAGTTAACTCCAATATGGAGGAAAAGGAAAGCATGTCCTTGTCTTTTATCATCAGTGACTCTGTATTAGGAACCTTGCTGCTGATTTGAATCTGAGCCTATTCACAGGACTCTGGAGAGCAGATTCTCAATACATATTCATGTCAGTCCAATCAGGCATTTGAGTGGATCATTTTCCAGCACAAGTAACACATTGTCTTGTTTCCTCAGATATGGCTTAAAGGTGGATATTTGGGCTGCAGGTGTGATCACATACATACTGCTGTGTGGATTTCCACCTTTTCGCAGGTGAGTGTCCCTATATGTCAAAGGGAAAAATAGTAAAGAGACGAATTCTTACTAGCTAGATCAAAGTCTTACCTATATCCCTGGAAAAGAGTTTTGGAGGGGAAAAAAAATAACACGCGAAGAGACTGATGTGTTTTTACCTCTACCTTTTCCTGTCCTTTTTTAATTCACTTCAGTTGTGCCTCTTACCAGGTTTGGGTTTTGGGTTTTTTTTCCCTTCTAAGGGAGCAGCTGGCTTGCTGCTGTGTGCAGGGATATGGTGGTGTGAGACAGCATACTTCTTTTTCCTTTTTTCTTCTATGGGGAATTTCTCCATTCAAMAAACATATATACTTTGCCCTCTAGTGTTTCTGTTTGGACACAGCAGCCCACCTGTTAGTAGTGTTGAGGGGAAAGGTTAATGGTAAACTGAGGTAATTAATAGAATTTGCTTAATGCGTTTTTAATCATCTTCTTAATCTTTTTGATAATTGTCATGTGATTATTGGGTTAGTAAACATGGTTCTTGCTACTCAGTGTCACATATGCTTTGCCCCTCAGTAATTTTTCTGCTTGGGAATCAGAAGCAATTAGCACACTTTTAATAAGGATGTCTCATCTTAATTTCTATGGTATTCATGCATATGCTGTTTGTCCATTTTTATAAGTGATATTGAATGCAGGTATAATTACACCAAAAGAGTTAGTTTTTACTAAAAATCATGAGACTGAATAAAAATATTCTGGGGAAAATACAATATAAATGATTGCTAATGGAAAGTTATCATTTAATTCTGGTATTTGTTTTCTGGATGTGGTTAGTTCATGATTAATACTAAAAATATGTTTCAAGGGATATATTATACCAATTACAATTGCTTTGAATGGGGGGAGAGGTGATGTCCATACTGTACTAATCAGAATCAGGTCTTTAACCAAGGTTAACTAATGTTTGCTGCAAAACTAAGCCAAGAGGTAAATTTTCATTACATTTCACTAGAGAGTATCATCTCCCTACATTTCCTCCCCCTAGCATTTATTCTCTGTGGCAGATCCTTTACAGCTAGGTAGGCAAGTGACTTACTTTTGAATCTCCTTTCCTATTCTTGTTACTGCACCTTGTTAGCTGTGCAGTCTCTATTTCAGTGGGAGTCCTTTCACCTCAGTATTATTTTTCTGTTCTCGTCACTGCTGACAGCATAACTATAGCAAACACATCTCAAAAGGGCTGCCATTATATAAGCTTACAAATTATGCATTTACAATAGTTGATATGATGGCATCATTTCTGCTCCATCTGAAAACTAAATTTAATACTTGTGTGACAAGCTTCTTTCTCATGTTTTTTTTCTCATTACTTCTGTTCTACAGTGAAAACAACCTTCAGGAAGACCTCTTTGATCAAATACTTGTTGGGAAGCTGGAATTTCCTTCTCCATACTGGGATAACATCACTGATTCAGCAAAGGTACAGATGTTGTCTAGTCTGGAAAAGTGTTTCTGACAAGCCACTGAAAAGACTATGCCCTATTGGAGATGCAGAATAGAAGATACAGAATAGACTATTACCCACTCTTCCAATTTGCCTTTTAAATTAGCTCAACAGTACTTGATGAAAGTACAGGTTTTGCAACCCTACCATCATGTTATTGTCTGAATGAGTAAGTGTAGCAGAATGTCGATTGAATCCGGAGAACATCACATGTTATTCAGTTTACTTAATGATGGACTGTTATAGTAAGCAAGTTCAATGCTTTAGCTGTAAAATAAGTGTCTCTCTGAATTTTCCCTTCTATCTATCTCTTTTAAAAGAAACTTTCCAAGAAGCGCAGCCAACTTGATTGCCATTGCTAATAGTTCTTATATTATCATCAACACCCTTTGTGTTTAAAATTATTGAGTCTGTAAGGATAAAGATTCCAAATGTTAAGCCCCACTTCTCAAGTTAACTCAGTAATGTCCTCTGAATGATTTTTCCAAGGACTCTTTCATTAGCAAGTGGAGGTTAGAACAAACGTTTGTTATCCAGGCAATGAGAAGCTGCATTACTCTGAGTTTCCCAGTGGCTGTTACCTGAAAACAGAGCAAATAAATAGTTACATTTGCCAAGCTTTCCCAGGCATCAGTCGCTCTTCCAGACTTGCGTTCTGAACAACAAGACCAGTGTGTCTCATTCTTGGTACGAGAGGTAACCTTTCCCTTCAGACTTTGCACAGACTATAATTTTGCTGTTCTAGAAATCTCTGTTACCAATGCAATTATCCATTTGAAAAAGCTGTTTTCCGGAACTGAAGAGATGAACAATTGCCATGAAATACCTTTGATAAGAATACGAAAATTGACAATTTGGGGGTGATAAAAGGATTTTCAACTGGAGGAATTCAGCTCTAGTAACAGGAACTTGTTCATTTGGTAGAGGGAAATGTTTGTCTCTATAGGCTTGTAGAACCAGGAGGTACATCAATAAATTAGTTGCCAGTTGCAGGCAGGTTTGCTGCCATAAGGGCAAGAAACTTGAATGAATAAACATGTAAAGAAAGTATAATCCAAACTTTACTGACTGCTTTGCATCAATGACCTTTTAAGGTTTACTGTATCTCTAGGCAACCTAGTCACACCATTTAGAGAAGGGCCAAGGAAGTATTCGGTGAAGCTGAGAACGTCTGCTCCAGTGCTTCCAAAATGTGACAAAAGCCACAATCCAGTAAAACATCTGTTGGGATTTAAACATTTACTTGAAATTAAGCACTTTTTCCTATCTGCTTATTCCTATACCAGTCAATCCTTAGCTAGTGAAATGAGTCTCTCTATTCTTCTAGAGCAACACATAAAGGAAGATAGATAGCTTTCAAATAATTTAAGCAGTTTCTTGAATTTCTAAAACTGCAAGAGCTCCTTTGCCTCTTGTTTTGCGCCCTTAATGCGCTGTGATCATCTGCGTGTACGCTGCCTGGAGAGGATCTTGTCTGTCCCAGGTTTGTTTTAGTCCTGGTCACCTGCATGATTACACAGAGAACAACCTGTGACGTTATAGCGGGTGTTTGGAACGCTTTCGTTTCATAGGGTTTCAGAAGACTTAGTGAAACATGAATACAGTAAGGAACTTGATATGGCATATACTGTCTACCATACCGTAAAACCCAAAGGGCAAATATTTGGTCCTACTGAAGTCGCACTGGAGTTCTGGTATCAGTGCATGTTGATTTTCCACCCAGGTTGTAGGAAAATTCCACAGTGGCTGCTAGAAGAGCTCAGTGAAGGGGAAAAAAAAAATCTCTTTTTCATTTGAATGTCCTTCCCCACTCTCCTCAAACTCTTCTTTTTTTAGGAGTTAATTAGCCTGATGCTACATGTGAATGCTGAAGCCCGATATACAGCAGCACAGATCCTAAGCCATCCTTGGGTGTCAGTGAGTAAATTATGTTTTACTTTTCTCTAATTTGATATTAAATCTGTAAACATTACCATTACAATATAGTTCTCAGAAGCAGTGATACAATTCTGTTACACCCATTTCTGTTTATTGACCCACTAGTTCTATTTCCACAGAAAAGAGAATAGCAGTGGTCTGAAATTCAAGCTTCAGCTGATCCTTTATGGGTATTGAAAGCATTCCTTGAAGCAGTTGAAGCTGAAATGTCAAAACTTTACTTAAATAAGGGAATGGAGAAAATCTATAGCAAAAATTTTACCAGGAAAAACACAGCCTAGCATGGCATACTTCTCATCCCATGTACTGCAGGAAGAGATGGTCAGCTGTTCTGTGCTCTGAAATAAGAGTGAAAGGTATTACTGCTGACCAAGATTAGAAGGTGCTGGGAGTGGCTGGAAGCCTGCTTTTTAAACATGACGTGACAGGCAGATATGTAAGTTGGGCACCATTTTTATTATTTCAAATTCAGCCCAGAAAACAGTCATCTCAGAATATGTATGCAGAAGCTATTGTACATGTTGGCATCTTATTTGCTGCAATGCTACTTAAAAGAAATTACAATGCCCTGGTTTTTTGAAGCACTCCAAGCTTCACAAGAACAAAATAACCAAATAAAGTATGTAACTTAACACGGTGGTTTTGCCATGAACATTAAGCTGATGCCTGCCAGGTGCTTCATCTTTTCTGACAGTAGCAATGGGGAAAGCTGAAGTGCATGACTGCTTATCAATTTAAAATCAGTTTATTGTTAATTAATATTAGGTTTACATGTAAATAGTCAATATTTATTTCCATGCTCATTTTAAAAGAGGGAATGAATAAGATCTGTGGAGTTCCCTTCAAATAAGAGAAGACAACTRTACCGAGTGTGTTTCTATGCTCCTCTCAAACATGTTTATGGTGCTGTATATTGTCTCCACACTTCTGGGACATGGTGGGCCATTTAAAATGCTGATGTAAGTAAAGCCAAATAACAATTACGCTTTTTGTTTGCAACATGATAGGTATGCCTGGATCAAACTTGTGGCATTACATTTAATGGGTCAGATTAATGGACTGGAAGTATGCACTGTCGCATGGCATTTTAAGAAATAGAAGGTCATGCAGGAAACAATGGTTGCTATGCTCCTTTCCTCTGTAATTTGTCTTAACCCATCTGAACTGTATCTCACCTAGCAGAGGGCATTCATTTTTGGGCTGCTTATCTGAACACTTAATTCACACTAAAAAGCAGGAAGTACCACAGGATAATTGAAAACTTTTCCTTTGTTTGGTTATTTTCAAGCATGGAGTTTCTTTTTCTCCTAACCTGAATATCATATATATTCTTAAACAGGATGATGCATCCCAGGAGAATAATATGCAAGCTGAAGTAACAGGTAAACTGAAACAGCACTTCAACAATACCCTGCCCAAGCAAAACAACACATCTGCTGGAGTTTCTGTCATCATGGTAAGAGAAATCAGCATTTTTATATATTGATATTATACTTTGCATATTTTTCTAACAGTGCTGTATGAGCGTGTGTGGTGCAAGAATAGCATAAGCAAAGCTAGAATAGTCTCTAATTCTAGTCTTTATCTGTGTATAGTGCTCATTGTGCCATCATTGCTCAAGAGGAACCAAGTCTATCATGGTGTGCTAGCTAAGCTATAAAAACAACCTTTCAGCTACCTATAAACACTAAGTAGTTGTATGTTGAAATGAAGCTTATTAACCATTTGAAATATTTCATTATAAAAACTGTAATTTGAATGGTAATGACCATCTACTTGTAGGATCTTCCCCTCTCCCCCACATTATTTGATCTGGATTATTTGATCTGTTGTCTAACACTATGCTTGTGGGTAAACAGACTTATATTCTGAATTTTTTTTTCATAGTATTGCTTACCATGTTAGTTTTGTCCCAGTCTAACCTCTGCTATGTTTTGTTTCCTGATGGGAAACTTCCTTCAAAATATGTGAAGGAATCCTGATGAACTATAGTTGAACTTACATAAACAATAATTCCAAAAGGCAGATATGTTAACCACAGTACAAGAAATGAATTTGAGTTCACTATTATCAATACTTAGCAATGCACTTTAAATTGATCAGTCACTTCTGCACAGAATATGCAGCAGCTATAGAGATTGAACTACCATGCTCGTCTCATACAGCATTAGGTGCTCTCCAAGTCCAGCCCGCTAATGTTAACAAAGAATTGTTGTCGTCATCTAAAAGTAGGTAAATGTAAATAATGTTTCTGCATATGTATATATGCTTTTGCAAATACATTTAGATGAACAGTGCATGTGAATTAAATAGGCACAAGATTTAAAAGTAGAAGGAGAGATAATAAAAAAAGAGAGAAGTCAGAAAATTGATTTCAGGTTGATGCTGTTTACATTTCATTTGACAGTTTGACTTGACAGTTTGAGAGGGACTTCAGAGCTTCATTCTTTATACTGTTGAGGCTATGGATAAGCCTGAAGCTGAAACCTGGTATAAAATACAGTATATGTAATAAGAGCAATTTTAATTCTAACTCTCAGCCCCTCTCCAACTTGCATGCCACTTAAGCTTATCTATCTCAAATCTCTGACATGGTATAGCTTCTGGCTTCCTACTGGTGTGGGTTTTTTTCCTGTTAGCTACTACCATCCCTTCAGCCAGTAAAGTACATCTCATTAAAACTAAGTAAGTTTTATTTTAATTTTTCCTTTTCCTGCCTTACTTCCTTCTAAGAGGTATGGAAGGTTGGAAAATGTATAGTTACTTGGTTCTAAATTTAGCTTCCAGTTRTTGCTGAAGAAAAAATTAACTCCTTGTTCAAAACGGTGTAAATTAATGAGAGTTAAGCCCCCAGATTGTTATTCTTGCCCTGGTTTATCTAGGGCATTGAAATTTAGTTATCTTTATGTTAACAAATTCCTCACTTGTAGTAGAACTCATTGCTTTAAAAAAAATCAGATTCAGACAAGCACAGTATTGTAATTCCCATGTATTGGAGAGCATTGCTACATCATTTCACCCGCATTTTTACTCAAGGAGGAATATTTTTAATGTAAATTACTTTTAGCATTAATTCATTCAAATGCTGTGATCTGGCTAATGCAGATAGATAATACCATCATGTGGCAGATAGATAACTAAAACTGCACATACCTCCTTCAGTGTTTTTGCACAGGAAACTACTTCTGCTCCTAAAAGCATGTTGCCGTAAAGTCATTACTGATTTTTTTTTTTGTGTGTGTGAATTTCAAAATGTTCTGTAAATCTAAATTTGTTGCAATGGTGTTGGTTCTGCTTAAAGTAAGTCTAGTTTCTGTCCCTTGCTTCCTTCCTTTTCCTCCTTTCCCAATGCCTGCATTGCTTTCCTCTGAGTAGGTCCAAGGCAATGGTACGTACTAACTGCAATGCTTTGTTCTGCTGCACAAACAAAGAAAAGAGTTCTGTGTGTCACAAGGAGAAAGGAGAAATAGCTCAACCAGTCTGAAATGGAAAGAGCTTTACAGCCACATGAAAACAGAAAACACTTGCAAAAGTTCCCTGTATTAGTGATGCATATTTGAAACTTTCTAAGGTAATGTTAACATACTAGTTATTTTTTGCTTCCCCAAACATATTTCAATCTATTTCCACAAGAATAATTCTGTGTATGTGTGTATCTTACAATCTCTGAAAGGAATTAGAAAAAGTATACATCTGCTACTGTTCATTCCGCAAAGCTAAAACAATAGATACCTTTGTATGTTCAGAGAGCAGTCTGACAACCAGTACACATTCCTCGTGAATGCCACAGAGATAGATAATAGCCCAAACTAACAAAATGTAGAATTGCATGATGAGTGAAAAGAAACCAAAGAGCTTGAACATTGAAACAATAATTGTTTCCATTTAAAATAAAAATTTTAATTGTGGCTTCAGCCTATATGTGTATCACAGAGCTAGTCAAAAGGTAATCAATCCTAAATTAATAAAAAACATTCCTCCTTAGGAACAGTTAAACAGTTGTTTAAACCTCCTAACTGATTCTTTTTTAAAAAAAAAAGGAAAGGAAAGGAAAGAAAAAAATCCTAAATTGCATTACATAGGTTGTCTTGCTGCGTGCAAGGAATGAATATCAGCAGAGGCTGCTGTGAGAGATAGCACAGGAGAAACATCATGTTCAGTGTGAGCTGTGAAAGCATTTTCTTTTCCTTGTGCAGTAACTTAGCCTGCCACAGAAATAGCAGGAATCTGTTTATTCACAATTCTTTCTCCAGCAAGTGAAAGAGGAAACACAAGCCTGACAACATAGCTGCTTCAATAACCCTGAAAATACTGCACACCATAGGTAATCTCAAGAGCCTAGATACAGTTTATTTGCAAAGTATATCCTTAGTAGCACAGAGAATTCAACTGTAAACCATTGAATTTTCTCCTGTACTTGTATGCATGTAGCATACAATTTTTTGTCCTAACTAACTAACTGGATAAAAAATATCCTAAATTCAGAATACTTACCTTAGCTTTTTTGGCCTCTAACCCTCAGTGCTGTGGTCTTAAAAGGCCAGGCAGTAAGGCCCGGGGGGCGGAGGGGCAGGGAATTASCTTGTTGCTTGCTACTTCCCCTCCGCCAGCATACAGCCACATCTGTACTTAACACTAGAGTCCCACGTAGTGGAATCGGTGACCTCCATACAAAACACAAAAACAGAGTTAACAAAGCACAACAGAGTTAAATCTGAAAAACAGAGGGAGGTCATCTTGGCAGTGTTATTTTGATAGGTAGGAAGCAGGTGTAGGAGCCCTGTTGTCCTTGATCCAAGACAGCACTTGCAATCACTGGTCTTTAGGGAAATCTAGAGGGATCAGTGTCTTCCACTGCCTATGTTCAACTTTGTAGCAATTGCTCCATTCCAAAGGGAATTGTCCGTGGGAAAGGGCATGTTCATCAACAGGGGAGAATGGAGTAACTGGCTCTGTTTCTGCTTAAGTTTAAATCTTATACAAGGTAGAACAGCTTCAACAGGAAAGTTCAAGATCGATTCCAGAACAACCTACCCTTCTTATACCTGTATACTATAGAAGTCTTCTACTTGAGACATTGGAGATACTGAACTCTCTCTCTTTGCCAAGTCAGGTAAAAGAGGAAAGTGAATTTAGGTATCCCAAAATAAAGCAAGTCTTTCTTTACTATCAAGCTGTATGATCAGTTTGGAGAAAAGGGTAGCTATCCTACTTCTGCCTTCTTCTTGCTGACTTCAGTGCTAAAAACTTCATCTGACAAAAATACATGCTGATTTTAACTTGAATCAGCAAATTGTTTCTGAGACTTTGTACTTTAGTGAATGATGTAGTAGCCAAACTCTCCACTAAGAATACACAGAAATTTTCACATTAGAAAAGTAAGCAAGTCCTTCCGAGCAATCAAAAGATTGAAAGCTGTCTGCTTTGGCAGATAGATAGATACACCATATGCTCTGGAAGAGAAGTTCAGGTAGCGAGCACCTCGGGACTGTACTATGAAGTGAAGTTCTCAATTTCCCTTCTAACCCACTATTCTGTTCTGTTAAACACTTACTTACTTATGTTTTTAGTATAGTATTCAAAAATATGCATTTTTGCCACTGTATTGTCAACTTCAAGAGAGTTCATTTGCCCTCTCTCAACAATAAGCAAAAAAGGACTCTAATTTAAAATAGAAAAATTCCCTAGGCTTTCATCAGTTCTCTTCAAAAGCAGACACACTTCTGCTCCTTGGGTTGTGCATGTTTTGTTTTTTTTAAAACAGAAACATGTACTATTTTTATATAAAAAGGAATCACGACTGTGTTTACGAACACAGAGGTAATAATTAATATGAACAGTTCAGACCACATCATTGTAACTGTGTCATCTCTTTTCCACATCAGACTTGCAAGGCAAAATTTTAAATTTATAACAGCATGGCTAAAGTATATCTGGAAGATAAGTTTTCCTTAGATTTTCCAAAATCAGCACCACAAAAATCTAGTTGTATAAGATTTCTAATGTTATTTCTCCTTTTTTCTGGCTGTAATGCATGCACTCAATGTCTTGTAGATTGTTTTATGCCTGAAGTACCCAGGGCTTTGATTTAACTGTTCTTTTTATGTTTTGCCTTCTTTTTTGTTTGTTTGTTTTTAGAACACAGCTCTAGATAAAGAGAGTCAGATTTTCTGCAGCAAGCACTGTCAGGACTCTGGTAGAGCTGGACTGGAGCAAACTTCTGCAATTGCTGCTGCAGCTGATGATCCCTGTGTGGCTGGGTCCAAGGCCCTCTCCCCTGCCGCTGCTGAGCCAGTCAGCTCCCCCACACTCCCTGCCTCAGCATGTCCCGAGTTTGCTGGGGCTCAGCCTGGCGTGTAGGACTGACAACCAAATCCAACTGAAGCTCCCTGCACTCTCCCCACAGTTTCTCTTATTTCACAACAGTTAGTTTGTTTTCGGTTTGCTTGCACCCTCTTGTGGCGAGGCCAAGGCAGGCTGTCATGAACTTGTAATAGTGGGAGAGTGAACCTGTGTTTTAAGTGCTCTTTGCCCTTGTCTTGAGAACAGCAATAGGGGAAAGATTCTGGTGTTTTTAGATGACTTTTTTTTTTCCAAAGTTATCTGTGTTAGTTTAATTTCCTGCATTTCACAGAGCCTTGGGCTCTAAATAGACTTACTGTGTAGCTAACCATATTTTTATAGAAGTACTTGAGAATGGGGAGCAGTTACCAGGCCTCACTTCTGCAAACAGACCCTAGATTCTCAGAAAAGCGGGAGAGGAAGACAAGGGAAGACAGCTTGCATTCACCTGCTGTTCCAATGCCTCTATTTTTAGTTAAGTAAGTTTCTACTGAACCCAAAGAGGCAAGTTTTCATGAAGAATCTTCTTAGTGGACTAACTGTAAAATATCATGGGACAAGCACTGGAGATGATAGAGGGAGAGATAGTCCTTTTTGTATCAAGTTTGTTATCATCAGGATTGTAGGCTGCAGGGTAGCATAGATAATATGAATTTAAATAAATTGACTTGGGATGTAAACATGAACACTGGAAACTTATTTGTAAAGAGGACTGCAGTCAGGGAAGCCTTTTTTGTTCTAGCCATTTTCTGTCCTTCCCACAAATGTCCCATCCACAGCTTTCTCCAGAGCCAGACTACCTATTAGATAAACTACTCTGGACCTGTGAATGGAAAGCCTGCTGCGTATTATCTAACCTAGGATGGATGGAGCAGTTCCTTAGTTCTAGGGCGAGCTGACAGAGGAGCTACCACAACTAGCCACCATCAACAGCTATCCAAGGTCTGTCAGTGCTATCCCCTATTCACCTGGTGCAGGCACTGGAGACAAGGATTGGGGAACAGTTATCCTTAATCTGTAGTCAAGGATAGGTGAGGATTTTATCTTTATCATATTGCTTAGTTCAATATTGTATGTATTCAGCTTACTCATTTCCTTTACTCATTCTTATGAATTTGTCATAGTTCATTCATTGTCTTTCTTAGCTATACTTTCTACTAGAATTGTAAAAGAAAGACCTGCAATAAACTTTCTTCATTAAAAGAATGTCATTTATTTCTATGAGGACTCAGTTATTTTGTCAGTGAAAGTGTCTCATTATTTTCTCTTGAAAGACTGAACAGATAAGTAGCTAGCAAAAACATTCCATGAAAGAACAATCTGAGGTCCCTGTAACCTTTTAGAGGTCATCATTGACTTCTATAGGAGACATAGATAATACATGACTGAACATAGTAAGTGCTTTACTTTTGAAGATGGGATTAAAGAGCAAGAAGTGTTGATTAATAACCTGAGGTCATGATACAAACAAAAGAGTTACAGGCACATTGACCAAAAAAATAGTAGTAAAGGTATAAAAAGGTATTAGAGGTCTTAAAAAATATATCAGCAAGAGGTGTAGCTAGGTCAGGAACAAAGATCCATGTTACAACTACTCATTGTGAATTAATGTTGATACAGGTTCACTGGACTGAGTTCAAGATGCTTAGAGCATATGGGGATGACCTTTGTATAAGAGATTATGTACATTTATATTTTTGCGCAGTGCAAAAATATGAAGGTAACACTCTAACCTTACTCAAAACAGAAGCTAGTGAGCCTGCACTAGCTAGAAATGTGTCTGCAGTTGGTAAATTCCATAATTTGGGAATTTGGGACCAAGCTAAAGAGAGGGTGCATAATTTAGAGGGGATGGGCTGAGCCACTACCTACAGCATGGAAAGGGAGCCCCTGACAGAGAGGGCTGTGGCAGAAAACTGAATGGGGAGATCAGTAAGGAGGAAGCAGCAGCAAAGCAATGAACACTGGGTTATTTTGGATTCTGTTTGTTTGAAAAGTCTAGATATTCAGCTGTGGAAGGCCTAGATATTTATTTTACAAGCAATTTCCATTGATAAACTGACATGGATTAGCAGAAATGCCTATTAGGTTGTGCGTATATATGTATATTTATATATACACACACAGAGACATACAAATATATATAAATATATAAAAGAAAGGATGAGAATTTGATTGATAAACAGCAGCCTGTAGTTCTAAACTATTATTTTGTTCGTGGAAGAACAGGGTGCAGATGCATATTTATTCTAAAATCATGTTGGTATGTTTATGACTGATCTCACAGAAAAGTATTTTCACTCACGGAGCAGAAGTGGGTGGTAGACAATGCCAAAATGCCTACTTGAAAATATTGACAACAGCTGGCAATATGATCATAGGGACAATACACAAGATAAAAACCTGGGATATCTAGGCAAGCTTTTAACTCTGTTTGTGGCATTAGAAAAGTTGTATCACTTCTCTATGCCTTAATTTAATTCTATAGACATTAATTCTGTAGGTGCACAGGTGCTATGTTTGTTGAGGAACACCTGACAAACTTGTGTTTCTATTAATCTGACCTGAGCCTGGGATGCCATATTTAATCCTTTCCATTCTTAAAAACTAGATTATTATTCTAGGCCCTTCATGTCTCTTGTAGCCAGAAAAAAAAATGAGAGATGCCTTAAGTTTCGCTCCAATTATTATTAAACAAAGTGCTTTCTGTGGTGTTGCATAGAGAAAGAAGTACCTTACCTTTGTGCTGCTCAGAAATTATTACAGTTTAACAAAAAAAAAGATGTGTTGGTTGAAAATAAAACACTTACTTACTTACTTAATGAAGGCTCATACGGATTGTTTGGTTTGTTGATCTGTTGCACTTTCCTGTAATCCTTCTCTCTTTGTAGAGCCATCATCATTTGGTAGAAGAAGGTGAAAGTATAAAAGTTGCAAAACAAAGATATCTGATATAAAGGGAAAGACAAACAACTATAGAAACTAAACTCCAGTTATACTTTTGTCTGGAAAGGACTGTCACCTTTTACATTATGTAAAAATAACTCAAAAACATTTACTATTTTGATAAGTATTTATGAAATGCTAGTTTTTCAAACACTCAACAGTGACAGCACAACTGCTACCATGCCTAGTTTAAAAAATTTTTTTTTTTTTGAAAAGGAAGCCCCCTGCCTTTTTTAGCTCCTTTGAACTTGACTAGTTGTTAATATATTCAAATAGGTCCAGTTCATGCATTTCTAGATATGAAATCTCTGCTTAGCAGTCAGAGCTGAATCTTCCCCTGCTGTAAATCAGCATAATGCTAAGTTCACTGAGATTCCCAACAAGAATTTTTTCCCCATTCTTGGGCTTACAGAATTAATTATAACAACTGTCAATCTACATTAATATAGGAGATATTTAATGATGTTACTATCATTCAGCATTGGCTCACGCTTACAGCTGGTCAGTAAGAATATTTTAGCAGGTCAGTAAATCCGACTTTGGACTACTTCATTCAGCAGAGCTCTTTTGTTTTTAGATGCAGACATACTTCCCTCCCCATTCTCACTGAATATTTGAGGAACAGAAGCTAGGACAAAGCTTTAGGACTTTAGGACTCTAGAAATTTAGGACTAAAATTAACAGATTCTAAGGTATTTTTTCTTATTGCATAATTATGAGAGAGGGAGGAAAAGTATTTTTCATCTACTTCTCACTCACGATTTTCCCTTTCTTCCCTTCCTGCTTTTCTATAGGCTTTTCTAGCGCACTACAGCATCCCAGGCACCCAGTATCTTGCTCGACTGGATCTTTTCCACRGCTACAGAAGCAAACCTTACCCCTTGCAGAGCACTTCTGTTACCATTCAGATTCTAAGAATTTCATTTTACAGCCAGAGTTTTCTATCACCTCGTGACTACATTTTCCTTGTAAGGATCTCAGAATTATCTCTGTATTGGTTATAAAAGTTCTCCAATTATTCTTACAGTTAACAGTTGAGCATACAAGAGAAACACTTACCCCAGCAATAATAGTATCAAAGAGAAGCTGTGGTTGCAGAGTGAAGAGACTAACATTTACTGCAAAAATAGAAAAAAAACTAACAACGCCAGGACTGTAGAAAACAAGAAAACATATAAAACAGGTATAGTGCCTTTATAATACCAGAAAAGGCAGTATTTCCAGAACAGGAAAGCTGAAGAAACATTGTTATAGATACCATCTAAACTTGCTGAGATTCCTGCAGTAGATAAGTAGATCTTAAATAAATTCATGTATTTAGAACAGGGAAATAATGATAATGGAAGAAAAGATTCTACCTTTCAAGTGGAAACCCCTACTTTAGGCTCCCTTGCAAAGAAAAATAAAGTCTACCTTTTCCAGTATGCCTGCCTTGCAATAGTATCAAAGAGACTTTGCACAGAAATAAAAAGTACTTATGATCCAATATTCTAAAATAATATACCATCAGGTAGCAAAAGAGGAAGAGACACAAGGTGCAAAGCAAACATAAAGAACGGATGACGAACTAAAAGGCAGGTTTGTGCGTAGTTCTGCTGTACTGAGGAGTGAGAGCACACGGAGAAAGATGACACAGTCTGAGAGCTGTAACTCTGGGTGCTACTCCAGAGCTTAACTTGGAAACGAGAAGCATGAGGCGGGGTTTGAGCTGGGGAAGATCACCTCCTTAATTCAAGAAAGCAGGTATACTAGGACATTATTAATTTGTCAAAAAACAGAGGTTTTGGGATTCAGGTATGCAGTGAGAGGACTACAGTAACAACAGTACCTTCCAAAAGTAATGTCCGCAGCCATTTTTCTTGCTTTACGTTTAAAGATCATACCGACTGTATATGAAAGAGACAATCTAGCAAGAAATGCAGGAAAAGTGATCAGGCATCTTTCAACTGGTACAAGACACATCCTACCACCGCTTGGATGGCACAGGTGACAAAGAAGAAACTCCAGCACTCAGGCATATCTCAAGAAGATGAGAACCAGTTGTACTTTTTGATCTCAAGCAGAGATCACAACCTTGGTCTCCATGAGAAGACCTATTTTCCTAACCTATTTGAAATCAAAAAACTATGCCAGCTAGAAAGCATCAACTTGATATTCTGATGTCTGTACACTCAGCAAAAAGGGGTTCAAAGGTCCCATGTGCTGAAAACTTCCTGTTCACAGAAATAGTTTTGATGGTTTCAGTTAGGACGAACCAGTCAGTTTATCAGGTAAGCAGGAGATTTTGATTTAAGAAACCTCATTTAATATTGATTTTCATACCTTTCCTCCCAGTAGTCACTGGTCTAATTATTAGTGCACTGACACCAAGTTTGGTACTTTAGTAACCCAGAGGATACATTATAACTATGTAAATTTACTGAAGTAAATAATTTACTTTTATGTAAACATACATATTTACTGATCATCATCATTTTTAATGGTTTGAAAAGGGGAAATTATATTTCTTGTTTACTCATGCTTTCTTTCAAGCTACATTCAAATGGCAATTGCACAGCAACAGAAATGCATAAAACTAATAATCTAACAAGAATAATTACACATTGCTACTGAAATCACTTTCAAGATCTAATTCCAGTATTAACTCATCAGTAAATTGACAGATTACTTCTATTCATTATGGGAGTGATTTTCAAACGCTGGTTAACATGCATACAAATAGGGCTCTGTTGGGCTTTTTGTTTTGTTTTAAAGCAGAACAATTCAGCTAGAAGGAACCCTTGTCATCAGGAGCTGAACTAACAAAGAGTGAAACCTAGTGCAGACAGCAGAGAAGGTAACAGTGCCCTCTATGAAGCTCTGCAGGCACTAACTCAGTCGGGACTTACAAACCAAACCAAACTTGTTTCTACAATTTGGGGGCTTTTTTTAGCAGGGGGAGGGGCACCCTTTGTGGGACTTACTGTGTGTTTTGTTTTGTTTTGTTTTAAAAAAGAACTAAATCAGCATTGTAAAAATTACCTGGGCAATGACTGAAGAACCAAGCTGCCATGCAAACATCCACTGAGAAGGAAAGCGTTTTTCCAAACTGCTGCTTCTGTTCTTGATTTTTTTCAAAACAGCCTTTCAACCTTGGAGTGCCTGTCTCCCATTTGGAAACAGAGGCCACAGAGCGAGACTGATGCAAAACGCAGCTTTCAGAGAAGCAGAACTTCATCGGGAAGTACCTGCAACTATTCCCTTCTCCTCAGAATATTTCCCAATTAATTTAAAATACTAAAGTTCACAATTTAGTAAACAAACAATTTACTTAAAAGAGACTAGTTCTATTGCTCTACATGCTCTTTGGAAAGTTCAGATTTTGCTTTTGCAGCTACCAGGGCTTGTGTGAAGAAGGATCAACAGCGCACAGGGTACACTAGATAAAAGGCAAAAAACCAGAGCAATCTGCAAACACAGCTATACGTATACTTATTTATATTATTGCTAAACTGTCACATTAGGACCATCATCCCTCCTTGGCTTCGAATGCTCTCCAGGAGATGTTGGCATTCTCCTGAATGTGGCCTTCTCTCATACAGGCCCAAAAATCTCTTCAGCATCACAAGCCTCAAAGTTATGTTTTAGCCTATTTGTGATGTGAAGACTTAAAAAAACAAAAAACCAAAACCCAACTTTCCAACTTTGAATGCACTTGTCCTCACAAGTCTCCATCCTGCAGTAAGGCCGAACTGCCTGGCCTGACTCCACAGAGTATTCCTGTATACAGCACAGTATAAACGCACAGGTAAGACTGGGCTGTACGTCGGTATTTTGCAGTTCAGAGCTTACAAAACAGTGAACAAAGCAACAGCAGGAAGAAGAATTTAGAAGTGGAAGAAAATAGTAAATGGTCATATCTCGAACTTCATCCATTTAGTAAATGGCAAGCACCACATACCAAAAGCCTCCTTGTTTTCCTGCTCCCATGCAATACAGTATTATTTCCAAGACACAGCTAAAAGCCTTTATTATTTGACTATTGATGCAGTTCGAGGTATGGATTTGCATATAATTTCATATTTTACTAAATACACAGCTCTCTTTGCATTTCTGATACTGTGTCTCACATCATTTAACAAGAATCACAAAATACAATGGAACAGCATATAATACTGCATGGAACAGCATAGAATACAGTTGAATTTCCCATAATTTCATTTTATAAAAAGTCATGAAAGGTCTTTGCATAAAAAGTCATAGAGTGTTTTTATAAATGGTCATAAAATGTTTACATTCTCATGTCTTTATAATAACAAAACTCCACTAAAAATAAACTGTTTACAAATACAGGTTAAAATTTGTTCTTTCACATTTTGTTGCATGTTTTCTAATCCTCCCCCTGCCATAAGACTGTCTGCCTTAAAATTGCAGGGCCGTAGGTTACATGCAGTTAGATTTCAGTAAACCTAAACAAAATCAGAAACAATTTCCTACAGTTTTTCATTCAGAGCTTTTACAGAGCAGCCTTAAATTATGATGCATAAACACTGATGTGCATCATTAAATGTATCAGCTTACCAAAGACCTTAGGTTGGTTCTACAAAAATATAAACTATTTTGGATTTTGGATAACTTTGTGTCATGCAGGAAATCTGAGGGGGTGACTCATCTCCGGATTTACACCAGTGTCTTAACCCCATGTTGGAAAGGTCGCACTGGTTTCAATCAGCACCCACAGAATGGCCTGACTCTGGTTTTATTTAGCTAGCATGCAGCCAATTTCTTAGTTATCTTTTATTCCTTTTGACCTACTTTAAAGTGAAAGATAAACAAAGAGAAAGCAAAACAGACATACCATATTAGACGCACACTCAACTCAAACCTTTATGATGGTAAAACTTAGCACTCTAAATGGAAAAGCTACAATCTAGGCACCATTGCTGGGTCACTCGCATTCAATCTATCTAACAACAATTACGTCTTAACTAAAGGTATATTAAAATTCATTTCACACAAAAGTCCCCATTTTGAATAACTCAATTTCTTGTCGCTACTAAGAGAAATGAAAGTTGGTTACTGTTCCAAGATACCAGCTCTGTAATGAAAAAAACTGGGGTGTTTTTTGTTGTTCAGGTATGTGGAGCAGCTGAAGAAAGTCCACCATTCCTTCCCAGTCCTCAGCCTGATCCCACACACCACAAACACTGCAGCAGAGCATAATCCCCACAGTGTTTCTAAACAGAAATTCAACCAGCCCATTTTTAGAATCACAGTGAGTACCCCCAAAATCATGCCACCTTTGGACAGTAGTTGCTAGAAGTCCCTTTCATGGTACATAACACGCACAGCAAACAACAGCCTCCTTCAGCAGAGCATATGGAGTTAACCGTTGATGTTACCCTTGTGACATATGAGCCCTTAGGACATTTACTCTGCCAAGCACTACGCAAGTGAAGCTAGAAACTTCAGCAGACACAAAGCACTCCCGAAAGGCGATGCAAGCACATCAGGGGAGCACCAGCAGCAAGCCCCGACCAGAAACAGTGTGATACGTACACTTTGCATCTGGCCAGCTGCCCGCACGCTGCCCCAGGGAGAAGCTTTTTGATCGCCCACTGCGCAGCCGGGCTGAGTGCGCAGGGAGAACCACACTGCATTCATTCGCCTCTGCTTGCTGCGGTGCAACTTCCCACCATGAACTTCCTCTGGAGAAAACAGCACTTTGCACACACTGTAACACCTCTCCAGACCCAACAGTATTTACACCAGATGCTTCTCCAGATCCAACAGTGTTTACAGCCGCAGTTTGCACAAACGTGGAACGGCTTTCAAGCCAACCATGCTAAGCATTGCACCACAACCCTGACTTTGAACGCCACCGCTGGCCGCCCTTGCTCTCAGCAGCAGCAGCACACGCAAATGTTGCTTTCCAGAGCACCTGCCACAAACCCCAGCTAACAAAACGTCAGTTTGAACTTACTAAGGCAGAAGCAAGCCCAAGCAGTCACATGAAAAAATACCATTCATAAACTCTCCCTCTGAGCTGTGAGGAAATGGGGTCCTGGAAAAGAAAGCAGCTGGTGCCCAGGCTGCAGCTGCCACAGCTGCCGCTACTCAAGCCATTCTGCTCCCAGTGCAGGTTAGGCCTTAACAGCTGGCACTCGCGACTAATCCCACCTGGGGACACCCGCCTCAGGGCTGCACTGCCCAGACTAGCAGGTGCCAGCACAGTTGGAAAACTAACCCTTTTTTGCCACTTTATCACAAGCAGCAGGAAGCAGACCGCCAGTTCAACCACAGTTGAGATGCCAAGTGGAAACGGGCCGCCGTCTCCGTGCCCAAGGGCGCTCCGGTAACCACCGGAGGGGGGAGCGTGCTACTCATCCCCCACCAGCCAGGCAGTCCAGTGTCGGGGTGTCTTCACAGATGGGCTCGTGGCAGCAGGCGAAAATTTCATTTTCCACAGGAGGGCTGCTGTGCTCCTAACGTGCAAAACCCCCAGCTGCAAGAGAGGAAATCCTCAGCTCCGTCAGAGCCCCTCTCACCACGGGGCTGCTCGCCAGCAGCCAGCCCCAGCCAGGCGCAGCTTGGACCAGCACCGGAACACACGGAGGCAGTCCTGCTCCGAGTTTGGGCAGCACCCAGTAGATCAACAGGGCCCTTTCTGAAACAGGCAAACCCATTAGCATGCTCCCTACCCTAACTACAAAAGCAAGTCCCCAGGGCATACTTTGACTCTAAAATCACAGATTATTAGTTCCATCAATAATAAAGTGTTTCCCAAGTCTGTAGCAGATCATAAAGAGAAAACTTTCAGGATTTCCATTTGGCAAAATACACCTGGTCTCAGCAGCATTTCCTTTTTTCTTTTCTTTTTTTCTCCCCCCACATAGCAATACCAAACCCACATCTGGCTTGAGAAAAAATGCAAACTGCACTTCAAGAGCATACCAATTTTCCCCCAAAAATCTTCTGATAAAAGCATATGGATGTGGTTGAACTTACGGATGTATGACATACCAGTTTCGCATAACAAACGTTATTGCTCAATATTCTGGGCACTTTATCACAGACATAACTATAGCCCTCACTTAACTGCATCATCCTTCTGCTACAAAATTTGGACGTACAAATGTAACTACTAATGCCACCATAACCACATCAGCACAGAGATGGTGTACAGAGCACAGAAAACTTGGCCACCATTGCATAAACACCAATACTTTTAAATGCATCAGAGAGAACAGCTATTTTCTCCATGCTGAACATGCATTGAAGCACAAGAACCCAGTACACTCCACTGAAGCTCTCAATTACAAATGCCATTTTATTTAATTTCTTCACTTAAACTGAATTTTCTCACTCCAAATCTTTACTTAAAGAGATAGTAGTTAAATGCTTAGAAAACCGGGAACTGCTCTAGGAGGCAGCTCGAGAAATGTATGTATCGATACAGATATGGAATGTAAATTTCAACTCAGAGAGATCACAACATACAAAGAAGATTTTTATGCAATACAGACTTACAAAACAATAACAGTTCTTTTCACAAATATTTTCACAGAATTCTGCACAGCAATCTGGTAGAAAAGTAGATTTGTGCAACACCAAAATAACTTATTGTTCCTTAGTATAAATTATTTTTCATTTGTTAAGAGAAGGATAATTTAACATGATTGGACAGGATCTGACAGGATTTGGTGATAGCAAAATATAAAAGATTTTGTTGCCATACACAGAAAAGATGTATGTATGTGCTACAGTATTGTGGGGGTGAGTCTGGGGAAAAAATGGAAAAGTAGCCTGCAAGTCTGGTGCTTCTGCTGTGGTGTAGGGGCTGTGCGCCTGCAACAGCTGCCTCTTTAGTGCTTTCACAGTCAAACAGCAGAAGTGTGCTTTGGTACTTGCATCTATTAAAAAATATGTGCCTGTATGGGTTGCTGATTCAACTTCAAACTCTTCAAACAGCCTTTCTGATTTTGAGGAACAATCCACATTTTGGTGTGCTCTGAAGGAGATATCAGGTAAAAACTAGAAGGATTCACACTTGATGTAACACAAACTCCATTGCTGATTCCTCTCTCTTAACTGCACAAAACATTCAACTAAAAAAGAACTAATTGTCTAGGTCTAGAAACATGCTTGAATAGTAACATTGATGGAAACAACTCTTTGTAATGTTTAAAATTACATTAACCATAATTTAAATATTACTATTGATTCCCAGAAACTTCAGTGCTGAAGTAGTACAATCATTTGGAAAAGTACGAGACAAAGTGTAATACAGATAGTACAGATTAAAATCCCCCAAACATCATAATTCATTTCCATAATGTTAAAATCATATATTCCTCAAGGTCATACATAAAGCTTCAGATGGAAAATCTGTTTCTTCATAATATAGCTAGAATGTGAGTTTTAACCATCTTTATTTTAGGTTTCTTTTCATATGTGGATCAAAATAGACTTCTCATTATGACTAAAAATATAGATTTTTAACTACAGAACCCAGCAGCCATTTTTCTGCTTCTTCGCCCTTCCCCCCAAAAAGTCAAGCAAGGTCTACAAAAATAGCGATTAACTTTAAAAAATAGGTTGCTTCTCCCAGCAAATTTAAGTTACATTCAGATGTAATATAGCTATGTATAAGGAACAACGCTGTGGCAAGATACCAAGGGAGGCTTGCTATCTTCAGTTGCATTCTGACAGCAGCTGCCCACATCAGTGCTAATCTTGGTCTGTCTCAAGATCAATATCTGGTTTGATATTCATGATGCCAGCGATTGAAATCATTGTAGAAAACCACTATGCTCCCAGATGCCATGCCAGTCATTATACACCTAAGAAAAGTACAACACCAGATTAGTTAGTGACCCACCGCATGTTCAGATGTACAAATTATCACACCAAAGAGTTGTATCAATGTAGCCACGAGAATCTGAGGCAACGACCAACTTCCTGTCTAAATATAATGTTAGAAAGAAAATTATTTAAGCACAGAATTCTTAATATAATCACTGGACTCTTATGATCCATGAAAAATCAAAATCAGAAGTAAAACAAAAAAAAATTTAATTGTAATAATACAGTCTATGAAATTCTTGTGAAGACTTTGCTCTAACCTTTGGTCATACGACAGGGCCATGGATCGGATTCCAGCATCACACCCTGGGTAAGCAAAAAGCTGCTTGAGGTCCCACAGCTGCCAGACCATGACGACTCCATTGTCCCCTCCTGTAAGCAGATACTGTCCGTCTTGACTCAGCTGGATCGCCTAAGGCGAAATCACATGGACATTTATATCAGATAAACATGAGTTCCTTTGGTTCGCCCTCTTTTGCTGCCATAAAATGTTTCATATTGACAGTCGCATGTCTAAGGAGACTTGATATTAATACAAGCTTTTGAAAAAAAATGTTATGTTGGTCTATATAGCAATAGAATTAATGTTGTTATGCTCAATTAGATGGCACTAGTTAAGTTTTACCTCACCTATGATCTATTCCAAAGATCTAATATGAGGTCAACTAAAGAAATTCACTCTTCTGATTAGCTAGATTTACAAGAGCCAGCAGCACTAGCATTAAAATACAGCACATCACATTCTCCTAAACATTTTTAATACCAGTGCAGCTAAGCTGTCCTCCTGTTTCTCTCTGGCATGAGGTTGAATGATGGAGGGAATTGAAATGTTATAAAAATTACCAGGGTGAATTTAGACCAGCATTATTAGATTCCTGCTCTAGTTTAATTAGATCGTGGTCCACCCCTTTTAATAGGGACTGTCTTTCCTCTCATCATCTATCCTAAAACTCCCTGTGACAAGTTCCATGATTTATACCCTGGTGTTGCTTGGGTCATGGGGACGGATARCAGAACTACATTTGTAATCTTAGTTTCCCCATCTAGTTATATATGAACTTTATATATATATATCTGTTGCGGAAGTGGATCTGGGACTGATTTCCTACTGGTATACTAAAGCCTTTCCCCAAACCACCTGCTTCAGAGGTCAAAACTGATCTTTTGTTTGGGATACAGATCTTGGAGAAAGATCAGAAATTAAACGTTTTCACAGTGAAGACTTCTTAAAACAGAAGTCTTCAATCTATTTTGATATCTCTTATATGCTCTTGGAAAAATCATGACATATGCTGAATAGCTGGAAGGACAGCAGTCTTCCCTGCTTGGCTGATGACTATGCCACACGATACTATCAGACATTAAAAAGATGGTTAAGAAGAGAAGTATTTCTTAAAGAGGGATCTTATCGGTTTGAATAACCTGAAGGAGAGACGTGATCTTGAAATTTTATTAAAATAACCAGTGTCCTATGGGGTCAGACCATGTTCCTGTCACCAACAGCACCAGCAGCAGATGTGGTGAGCCTTGCCACTCTTACAGTCCCTTCCCCTGGTGCTCCCCAGCACCTGCAGTCACTGGGTCGAGGATATTAGAGTACATTTCTGTCCATTCTCTTTAGTATCTATTTATGGACCTGAGCCCATGAATTCATTTAATCTCTTTTTGAACCTGCTGATACCTCCTGTGGCAAAAAAAGCTGTAAGTTCATCCTGCAAAAAAGTTTCATCTGTTTTGAAGTAATGTTGTACTAGTTCCAGTGAGTCCCCCATAGGTCTCATGTTGTAGGGTTTCATGAGTAACAGTTCTGTATTCACCTTGCCCACTGCCTTCGTCAGTGTGTAAACCTTCATCGTCCCCTCAGACTTCCCCTCTCCACATTGAAGAGTCTCTGACTATTTGGTTGCTCCTCACAATGCAGCTGCTCCATCCTTTTAATTATTTTAATTACTCTGAACTTTAGCTTTTCTAACTCCACTCTGTCTTTCTTGAAATGTGGAAGCCAGGACTGCACACACCACTCAGGACATACACACACTAGAGTGTGGTACAGGGGCAAAGTGGTGCCGTTGTGCTCTCAGTGACCTTCCTGATGATGCTCAACATTATGTTTGTTTGTTTTTAGCTGCCGCTGTGCACTGAGACAGTGATTTCCACAAACTAACGGTGACTCCAAGATGTGTCTCCTACGTTGTATAACTACCAATTCCAAGTTCAGCACCATGTAGATACAGTCTAGATGATTTTTCCCTCTTCAAATTATCTTACATTTATCTAATAAATAACATGTTTTCTATTTATCTATTTTTATATAAACATAAGGTTTTAGAAGCTCTATAACTATAAGCTGAGTTCTGAATCTCACCTGACATTTTTTATCCAGTCACTTAGATTCATCAGATCTTTCTGGGGTTCCTCCACATCAGTTCAGAATTTAACTACACCAAAACACCTACAAACCAGAGATTTCATTGCATGCTCTTTTTCCTAGGTAACCAATGAAAATGTTAAATAAAATTAATTCCCAGTACCACTCCCTGGAGGACCCCAATACTGATTTTTCTCCCGCCAATACTGAGGAGTTACAAATCTTTTCAGTAATGGCCTTGGCAAATACTGTTATAGTAACTCTAAAAAGTACAAAACTTGTTTTGAAAGGAAGACCCTGCCTACTGCTGTGCATAGAAGTAGCTTAGGCAGCAGAGGACATGAGGCCCTGATTTCATAGCCTCATCCTTCAACTATTTGGGAAAACTGAAGGCACATAAAATCCCTTAGAATATTGTTTTGAAAAAGAGTCCATTTTCTAGATAACAGTAGTGAATATAACCAACACATAGTCATACTTAGGGCCATTTGAAGAGACTTAAAGTTCTGAACCTTTCGAAGTATTTAAGACATAAATACACAGGATAGTACAATATGAAAGCTGATAGCTGAGATGATCTATGAAACCAGCTTCTCTGTCTGTGGGAAATGAGTCATTTAAATTCATATTTATACTAAAATAGGTCATATATATATATCAGACATGCATTTCCCGGGGGGGGGGGGGAGAGGGGAGGAGGCTTTAGTCTTCTTATTAGACCTCACTATACAGCGTATGTTTCTGTGTCATTAGCACATACATCCTGATCATGCATCTTAATTTGATGTTTCATGCCTGTGAGTCTTACCTTGGCAACTTTAACATTATAATATGAGACAAATGCTCATTTTGTTCTTTTTACTCTTGTTGTTTATTTTAATGGGTCATTCTAAGTTTCTGGCTTTTCTAAATCGAGAAAGTTAAACAAATTCCACCATGTGGAATGATATCAGCATGAGCCATCAGCAGGACTGAGACCTTTAAAACTACCGTACAGACCTTTATTACTAGTTCCTCTAAGCCCAAACTCATTCCTATACTCTCTCCTTCTGGTTACAGATGCCTCTTTTCAGTTCTTTCCCTGACTCTTGCTCCCCAGCTTAACTTCTGTTTTTCCCTTCTCTGCCCTCTACTTCGCCTTACTTTCATTTTTGCATGCAATACTCTGCACAGCCATAGGCTGTCATCCTCTTCAATTGAGCACATAAGAAGGTTAGAAATACTTTGCTAGTTGTTTACAGATGATTTGCTGTTCACAGAATCACAGAATCACAGAATGGCTGAGGTTGGAAGGGACCTCTGGAGATCATCTAGTCCAACCCCCCTGCTCAAGCAGGGTCACCTAGAGCACATTGCACAGGATTGCATCCAGGCGCGTTTTGAATATCTCCAGAGAAGGAGACTCCACCACCTCTCTGGGCAACCTCTTCCAGTGCTCTGTCACCCTCACAGTGAAAAAGTATTTCCTCATGTTCAGATGGAATTGTCTGTGTTTCAGTTTGTGCCCGTTGCCTCGCGTCCTGTCGCTGGGCACCACTGAAAAGAGTCTGGTCCCATCCTCTCGACACCCTCCCTTCAGATACTTGTACACGTTGATAAGATATCCTCTCAGCCTTCTCTTCTCCAAGCTAAACAGGCCAAGCTCTCTCAGCCTTTCCTCATAAGAGAGATGCTCCAGTCCCCTAATCATCTTTGTAGCCCTTCGCTGGACTTGCTCCAGTAGYGCCACATCCCTCTTGTACTGGGGAGCCCAGAACTGGACGCAGTACTCCAGATGGGGCCTCACCAGGGCTGAGTAGAGGGGGAGAATCACCTCCCTCGACCTGCTGGCAACACTCTTCCTGATGCACCCCAGGATACCATTGGCCTTCTTGGCCACAAGGGCACATTGCTGCCTCATGCTTMACTTGGTGTCCACCAGCACTCCCAGGTCCTTCTCTGCAGAGCTGCTTTCCAGCAGGTCAACCCCCAACCTGTACTGGTGCCTGGGGTTATTCCTCCCCAGGTGCAGGACCCTGCACTTGCCTTTCTTCAACTTCAGGAGGTTCCTCTCCGCCCACCTCTCCAGCCTGTCCAGGTCTCTCTGAATGGCAGCACAGCCCTCTGGTGTATTGGCCACTCCTCCCAGTTTTGTATCATCAGCAAACTTGCTGAGGGTGCACTCTGTGCCTTCATCCAGGTCATTGATGAAGAAGTTGAACAAGACTGGAGCCAGTACTGACCCCTGGGGGACACCGCTAGCTACAGGCCTCCAACTAGACTCTGCGCCACTGATCACAACCCTCTGAGCTCTGCCATTCTGCCAGTTCTCAATCCACCTCACTGTCCACTCATCCAGCCCACACTTCCTGAGCTTGTCTATGAGGATGTTATGGGAGACAGTGTCGAAAGCCTTGCTGAAGTCAAAGTAGACAACATCCACTGCTCTYCCCTCATCTACCCAGCCAGTCATTCCATCAGAGAAGGCTATCAGATTGGTTAGGCATGATTTCCCCTTGGTGAAGCCATGCTGACTACTCCTGATCACTCCTGTTATCTAAAGGAAAGTTAGAAACTCTGCTACCATTAAGCAGTATTATCTAGTACTTCAACTCAGCCCTGCTACTCCTGATCCTACCTCATCCGCCACTCCATCCCTCCTAACTCCAGTTCTTGTTTTCCTTCGCTGTTTTCTGCCTTGTCTTGTCTTCTCTCAGTCTTCGACAAGTTTCAACATCTCCCTCTCTACTTTTCTGTTTCCACTGCTCTTGAGACAAAACACCTTTTTCTTTCTGTCCTTGGTTCTAGCCTCCTTTCTCCTCTGCTTTCCCGTCAGGCTCGTGCCTGTCCTCCTCCAGGATCATGCCATCGCATTGCTCGTTATGACACTTTTATGCACCTCACTGTTGAGGGTGCTCGGTTGTGGCGAAAACCTTGCAACTCCTGCGTGCCAGGGCTACAGAGGTTCAGCACAGAACACAACTAAGAAACGCTAAGCATTATCTACTGAATACAGCTAACCTAAGACTTTTCAAAGATTTGTGAATCAGCTAAATTTGGGCAGCTTTTCATCAAAATACACATCCTTCACACCAGCACTAATTCATGATAAACTTAACTTCCCAGGCCAAGGCAGGGAGTCACAAAAGCTTTCCAGGAGCGCGCTGTAAGGACGTAGGATGTTCAGAGCAATGGCTTGTACCTTTCAAACTCATACTACAAACTGATTTATCCCCTTTAACTGAAACATTGGCTAGGCAAGGCAAGGCAAGGCAATTGCCTCAAGATTGTATTCTGCAAGCAGAATACCAGCTCAAAGATTTAAATTTAGGAAACAGTAGAAATAACTGAAGACTGGTCTTGCATACATAGCTCTCTGTGCTGAGGTCTGCAAATGTTGTGGCACTTAAATYTCTGCTTCTACAGTTTTTTAATATGCAGAACTTGTAACATGCCGTGCTTTTAAATTCCTCAGGAAGAAGTTGTTGTTTTTTTAATATACAGAATTTATAGAGCATGCATCACAAAAATGGGGGAAATTAAAATACAAAATGTTACATTTGTGCAACATTAAAGTATTTATACAGACTGTTGACAAGTTTAGAAACCAAAATACACAGTCTGTGTAAGATATTGCCTCATGAACAGCCATAATTAAGTCAGCCGCACTGCACATCTGTATTTTTTGTATTGCTGTACCCTACTACTACAATGCTAAATAGATACTTTAAGAATTATATGATATACAACACATACATTAAGATAGATTTTCTATAGGTGACTTTTATATTATCAGTTTTGAGTGTTTACTGCAACAACTCCCAAGTTATCAGAATGAATCACATTGCTAAAATTTTATTTCATACAATAACTTTGAGTATAATTGAAATACAAAAATTACTATAAACAAAATATTGTGATAACACTGAAAAAAAATCATGATAAACCTATTTTAACTGTGTTTTGAATGAAGACAACAGATACACACAACTTTAGAAACAATAATGCAGAATATGGGTTTTTTTCAACCACATGTGACTGTGAAAAACTGAACACTAACCAAGGTTAGAGTTGAGTATTCTGGGTTGAAGCTTCTCCACAACAAGAAAATCTTCCAACCATAAACTGTTTCTATCATCCCACAAAAATATGCTAAGCACCTCCCAAATCACAACCCCAAGGAGCTTGAAAACTAATTTAGAGACACTCTAACAAGAGCCAATAAGTAAGCGGTAGAAAACAGACTAAGACAGTAAAAATTATCTAAAACTACATATGCACTGAGTAGATGATCATGAGATAAAACATACCACATACAACTACTAAAAAGATTATTCATTAGAAGCAATATCAATATAATTTTTTTTCTCTATAGAAATGGCAGTGTCCTAAGGGTATTTTCAAATTGCAATGAAGACCATGACAAATAATTATTTGCTACACTTATAAAATTCAGCTGATGAAAATCCATTAACCTTACGGTCATGGTTCACTTGAGTTTTATACTTGAGGCTTTTACTGGAGAAATGCTATATTAAAAGGCAAATTAAAGCCATTAATCTTTAACTCTTCCACTACCTGCAAAATTCAATGATTTTTGTGATCTCTTGATTAAATAAAGAATAGGTTTTGAACCTTTGCTAATACCTATGCAATTTTACCAAGCCATTGGCTTGTCAAAAAGACAAGATGTTGATATATTTATTTATTTTATTGCTTATAAATAAATATCTCACCATTTGCCTTCCTATATATATGAAAGAATGAATGAATCAAAGAAAAAGGTCACCCTGTCAAAATTTCAGTTTCATGACATGCCCTTCAAGATTTAACAAACTAAAGGATGCTTGTACTCCAACTGCTACAGAAGAAGACATGAATAAATTTTACTGTTCTGCTCTTCCCCAGTGTAGTTTATCTAGGATTCTGCTAGGTATGAAGCTGAACAACTCCTCGGCTAATCTTTCTCACAACATAAGGTTCAGACTCTCAAACAATCCCCAAAGCGCACAAATTCAGCAAGGTTCTAAACGCTGCATCTCTGACTTGTATTTCCTTGGAAAGTCTCAAAAAGGATTTGCACAAATCCTTTAACATCTCAGATCTTTGAAAGGCAGTGCTTCGTAAAAAGGCAGAGCTGACATTGTGACAGCACCGGCTTACAGCAACAAGAGTCTTGTGGGCACTTCCACATTTCAAAGCAGACTCAGGAAAGGAAAATAAATTGGTTCCTCTGGGTGAAACAGCATACAGTCTTTGTTTAGGGTAAAATAACTTTACTTCGCAGAACAAGCAGACCATTTAGATTTAAGTTATTCATTAAGATATCTAAACATTACATGGTAGATGTACTGTGATATGACTAAACTCCACTGGGCAATACAGTATTTAAAACAAAAACAGGTGGAAGGCATTGATTAGACTTTGGATTTGCCCAGATATTCTGAGATTTTTTTAGCAGCTTTCTTGCACAAGACTACAAGAAAGAAAATGAGAATGTTTTTCCAAACTTTATTACTGTAAACTGCTAGTTTTATCAATAACATTCTGAAATACCAGTACATAACAACACATGAAAATATAAACTAGAATTTTACTTTACAGACCCAACACTTGCAACCTATTCCTTCCTTTTTTTATCCTCTGTGAACAAAACCCAGTGGAAAGTGTTTGTCAGCACAGCCTGTGGGTAGGTACTATTCTTTTTAAATGCCCCTACTTTAATCATGCAGTTTCCACTTGCCTTCTAGCATGATATAGTACAGAAGCACTGGGAAAAAAGTTGTACATTGTTTAAGCCTAAAGCCCAACTGGGACCACTGGGAGAGAGAGAAAATAAAACAAAACAAAACAAAAACAAAAACAACCCCCTGTACATACGTTAATTCAGGCCTACAGAGAGCGGGACTTCCATTGCCTCAGGCAACATTCCCAGAGCGTGGGTACTGACTGAAACACTACAGAAATTGTTTTAGCCAGCGAGGGATTTCTAGATATTTTACAGATTTGCTGGCCTAGCTGACAACATAATCACAACCGAAAGTGACAGATTATCAACGTTATTATTGTAAAAAGAGAAGAAAGAGAAAAAACTGTGATGTGTACTTGCTTTATAGAAAGAGCTGGGATGAAGCGTAGGCTGAAAATCTCAGAAGCGTTAGTACAAGGGTAGCCAAAGGTGCAGTTTCAGAGTATTGAAGAAAGATTAAAAATTGAAGCAAGAATCTACATTAATTTGGAAAAATGGCTTGAGACAGAAATATGCACATTCCCCAGCCTCAAATCTGCATTTGCAGCTGCCACAACACTCAAAGATTTTTTGTCCTCTCATCTACTGCAGAACAGCAGTCACTATGGAAGAGAGACCTACATATAGAATTATTTCTGCATATTCCACAACAATGTACCGACATTTTGAAAACATAAGGATGTCGGATTAACAGAATATAGTACACACCAGAGTTTTAAGCAGAATACACAGAACTACACTGGAGTCTTCAGTGGTAAAGGAGCATTTACTGTTCAGTATAAGTTATACAATGCTAGCTCCCATTATGGAAATAATGAAGCTGACATTCTTTAATATTGACACATCTTTACTTCTTTGGGGACAAAAATCCATCTTAAAAAATAATAGGTATAGAGTCAAGAGGAGAGTGGGTGCAAATTTAAAAATGCTCACAATTCTGTGAAATATGAAAGAATTCCAATAAATTTCAATAATTCTGTTAAATGTGCATGAGAAGGAGGAGGCATTTTTTCTCAAGAAACAAGTAATTCAAATAAAGGAGAAACCTTTGTGAGTTTTCAACTCAAGACATGACTGGAAATCCCAGCTGAGTTAATGGGTTCTTCCATCAGACTGTGAAAGTGAGCTTGAAGGTTTGGTAATGTAATATGGCAATCTGCTAACAGAAACAAACAAACAGTTTCCTCTGGCTGATGTTAAAAAGTACTCCTCAGACCAAGAGTACTGGCGAGACAGACTGCAACTTCAGGTAGCCAAATGCTAACCCCATAGTGGGATCTTGCTTCATGTCTTTGCTGCATTCTCTAAGTTTCTACTAAATTTGGTCCTGCTTGTTCATCCCTTTTCCTCTTTCCCTTCCCTTCCCTTCCATCTCACTCAAGGAAAAAGTGGGAATATTTTTAATTCAAGGAAATTATTCTTTTAACATTTCTGCTTCACTGTGGCATAGCTGCCAGGTTCTGTTCTGCTTCAAAGGTACCTCTTCCTAGGAACTATCAAAAGAACTGCATTTTGTATTACCAAATAATTTCCACAAAACCATAAGCTTAAAATGCCTCCTGGGTGGTTTTGAATTTGTCCCATGTCTCTTGCAGCAAAAGACATGGAACCTAGCTTACTGAGCAGCGAATACCAGACAGACTTATAAGGGTGAAAGAGCAGAACTATAGAAATATGCCTATACACTTCCTCAGCACAACACATGCTGTCTCAAGCTAAGATGAAGGAATGTAGACACAGATGCCAAAACAGGAAAACCAAGATCCAAAATAGCATGTCCAACCACTTTCTGCCTTCAGATTCTAAAGCAAAGAAGCAGCCTGAATCCTCCTGAACAACATTTAACAATATTTGTATCCTTCAGTTCAAGGAAATGCTTACACGATATTCCCTCCTATACAGAGTCATTCTAAAACTAAAAATAATCTTAAGTTCCTGCCCCCTTAATGAAATTTTTTTCAAAATATCGTTGTTGTGGTCTAGTACCATGTATTTCTATGGCCTGGCTACAGAAAGAAGCTTGACACAACCCCAAAATTGATGGCTTTTCCTAATATTGAAGCTTACAGTCCTTAGCACACATTTGCATGCACTCACCTTTATGTTGTCACCTGTTTCCATAGTGGCTTGAAGTTTCCCATTCACGCTGAATACACAGAAGAGGCCATTTTCATAATATATGACACAGTGGCCTTCTCTTGAAGCCTGAATAAGTTTTGGTCTCAGGCAATTTTCAGGACCTTCTAATGTCCTCAGTAGATCTCCATTCATAGAATGTATGAGACATGGTCCTTCTAATGAGACAGAATAAAAGTTACTAAGTCTAGTTAGTAAGTCTAATTATTGACTTAGAAGTTCATTTAAAGACATCCTATATCAAATAAGAAGTAATGGTTTCTTCTTAAGTAATTACTATTATAATACATTATATTCACTTTTACCGTATTTAAGTGGAAAGCTTATGAGCTTAAGGGTGCCAGAGAATAATGTGAACAGCTTATCCCTTAAAAGCTTTGTATTAAGGTATTTTAGAGCACCTAACAAAGTTAGTTAGAGACCTAATAAATATCTTCTTTTGTGGATTTCCTTTTAAAATTGGTAGTAGTTAATTTTGAGTGCAGAAAAATAAATGTATTTATTGTTTTGAATCCTAAAATAAAATTTTCAGAATATGAAGACACACAGATGTAAGTGTAATGAATTTACATATGCATGTACTCTGAAAGTGTTTATTCTCATACATATTCTTAATAAAGATTTTAACCCATATRTGATCAACTAAATACTTGCTTCTTAATAAATTTGGACAAATAACTGATTTGCATGTAAGCCATAAGTGTTCACATGCATAAAACAGAAACACACATAGGTGGATACAGTGAGCACACCCAACTTTGAAAAGGTGCCTGAAGTAGGTACCTTGGAAACACTGAAGCAGAAAGAACCTAATTCTAAGAAATTTCCAATTTAAAAATAACTGAAGACCAGCAAAAGAGGAAAAAAATAAATAATATCTATGGAATCAATGCCATTCTTTATAAGTTGCCTGGCAAAAGCAGGTCTTTGAGGAGAACACAAATGTGGTATAGCTCTGTAGCTAAACTCAAAAAGCCTGAACAGAATTACTACCAATTTTAGTGGGGAGCATATACGTGCCCTTCATCAAACAAACAAAACAGCACATTCTCTTTCTCTTTAAACTAATTCTTGCTTTTCTTTCTGAGAAGTTATCCATAACAAAAACAAACCCAACTGAAGTAATACATTCCTGACCATCCTGGAAGTCAAGAGCTGGATCCAACTGTATGCTACATGCAATTAGGCTGCATAAACAAACAAAAGCTAAAACAGGGAAACTGATGTGGTTGCCTAATGATCTGCTCTTTCTCCTGGATGTCTGAATAACCCCCAGTTTTAACATGTTTAAAAAGAGGTTTCAAATTCACTCAAATCCTGCAGCAACTAAAACAAGCTTAAAAATACAACCAATGCAAAGCAAATAAATTCTATCACCTGAGACTAGATTCATTTTTGCATTAGCTCTATAGCTTTATGAGTGAAAATAAAAAACAACAGCTTCCTTACCTTTTGAACCACTTATTACCAAGCCAAGTTCAGCACAAACAGTAGCACAGATGATTTCATAGTCATGTCCTGTCAAAATAGCTCGAGGAGTTGCAAAATCACCTTCAATGAAAAAACAATCAAAGCAATTATTGGTTACAAGTCATTTCAAAATCCATGCTTTCCATCACTGAAGCATCTTCAGTTTCCTTGCTCTTTGAGCTTATGTTCTCTGTAAATCATTTCTATGCTACTATTTGCATACAGTCAGTCTGCACTCTGATCTGCACAGTACAGCAGCAGTATACCATAGGAATTCAGCCTGTGTATTTACTAACAGACATTCATATAAAAGCTGGGTGTGTAGTAAAAACAGGGACAACTCGGAGCATACAGATTTTGGTTTTCCCCTCCTTCCATCTTCACCTCCACTCTTTTTTTTTTTTTTTTTTTTTGGTGCAAGAAGAGATCTCAGTCAGTTACTACCTTTTACTATAATAGGCATAACTAAACACAAATGTCTCTAGGACAAGTACTGAGAGGAAACACCTACAAGGCACCAAGACGAAATAACGTATCCACTGACTAATTTCATTTGAATCTAGTGACAGTGTTGAAACTTCACTATGATGGCCGAGTCCTTTGTAAGAAGTGGAGCTTGGAACATAATCAATATGAATTTCGGATGAGTTTGCAAAATCAAAGACCCCAAACCCAACATTAATTACTGCTGTTCCTATTAGCCAGTTCCCTGCAACAAGAACAAACAAACAAAACAGTATTTTCCAGAGTTTCTTTTTGCCACCAAAGATATATGGATACCATAATGAAAGAGAAATTATATGACTGGCACATCCGAATGAACAAAATTTTTTATTCTCCAACACAATGACATAGAAAGAGTAAGCATATGCTATAAATCTTTTAAAATAGTTTTATACCTTCACTCACAGATCATTCCCTGGATCACCCACCTTGAGAGTGCTAGCATTTCATGGAAAGCACAATGTTATTTTTGTATACCATATAATTATTTTATTCATAGCATTTTATGAAGCATTAAAACTTTGAAGAATGCATCTTCGGCAATGTTATGTAGCTGCAAAAAGGATTAAGCAAGTTTGTAAGCAGCAGGAAACACTTTCACTTAAAAATAAATGATGCTATGACTTCTGTGAAATGTCAATAAGGCAGTAAAGTAGTGGTAGAATCACACATTATTTTACTTCAAAAACAGGAGACGGTTTTCAATGAGACGTAGTAATAATAGGGCCAACTGACTCCATTTGTTACTAAAGTAGCATTATTCAAATTACATCTGAAGTTGTAACTTTTTAAAAGCTAAAATCAGCACAATCTGATTAATTTGTCCGTGTAGAGCCATAACAGTACTAGCAATACTAGTACTGTGTCTTATTAGAAATTATGTAAAATATTAAAACAGTTAACTACCCAGATCCTGCATAGATGCAGTGAGAAACTTCTAGGGAGAAGAAATGTGGATTTGGGCTTGCATAAATCAAGGCTTAGCTTACTCTCAATGGTTTACATTTTTTACTCAGACCATTTGCAACAATTCCCAGAATGTCCATGTAGCTGTCATGTTCAAATGGCCTTTAAGAAAAGGTCATAATCTACGATACAGTATCAAATAAGGGGTTTTGACTTTTGAAATTTGATTTATTTTTGCAATAACAGCTACAATTTATAATTTATATCTACAATACAAAATTTTGAAGAGTAAATAAATCTATTTCTTCTTAGCTATATATATACATATATATATGTAGTTGTATATGTATTTATGTATGTGTATGTATGTATGTATGTATGTAGCAGCATTTTAAATCTGAAAATGTTTTGAGGCAACTCAGTGAACGGTCCCTAATCTCTTAATAAATAATCATTAAAAGCTTTTGCTTTTGTTTCATATAATGTTTGGCAAAACACACTCAAACCCAGGAAGTATGGCAGACGGTTCAGAAGGAAAGAAAACTCCCCAACAAATTGGAAGCATAAGGGTAGACGTATGACTGTTAGGTACTTCTCAGCTGACCAATTCCACTAAACGCTCATGTTAGAGACAGTTTGCTCTATTGAACTTTCCTCACCTAAACACGGGACGGGCACTTTTGAAGATACTTAAAAACATTGCGTAGACAATCCACAAATTTGCACAGTTTTAGGGAAAAAATCTAACAGTAACCATAACAGTCTTCTTATCCTGTAAAAATTTATTTTTTGACCCAATTCTTTCCCCCCATTGTCCCCAAACCATAAAACAAGAGGTAGCTTTATGCATTTAAAGCTTTTGTTAGTTTGTTTTCTTTTAATTGAGATGCCTATGTTAGCAAGATTCTGCAGTTCTGGTTTTATTACTTTGTTTTGCTTTCAGAAACTGCATTTAGCACACAGTCTGTGCTGCTCAGATCAGCAAGGAATTAATCTAATTGTATTCTACACATGTTAATGAAAAATTACAGTTTAAAAACTTTAGAAATCGGAGTAGTTTTAAATATACAACATTGTACTGAAAGTAAATAATGTAAGATGTTTGAGTGTGAAGGACCTGTAAGAATCCATTTGCCATGCAAATGAATTACTAGGAGGCGCAAATAAACAAAATTCTTATAGTATACTTACTGTTTTACAGCAACTAAATTCCTATAGGCTTTTCCTACTTTAGGCCGTAAGTAACTATAATACACACAATGCGTACACACACAATGTGTTACTCGTAAAACAAAAACCAGAAATTGAGCATATATATTGATCACAGTCCACAGAAAATTAAATTTCTGTAAATAGTGTTGTTGTATTTTTTAATTTGGACTTGATTTCAAATATAATGGAATAAGTCTATAGGTGGTCAGGTCAGCATTTCATAAATTTATATAAATATAAATTTATATAAATAATATCAGTTGTTTACTGAATTATTTTTATTCTAAAGAAATACTTCAATGTAAAAAAGGAATAAAAGAAATCTGAATAGTATCTTTAAAGAAATGAGGAATTAGGAAATTAGTATTGAATAAATACTGTAAAACATAAGTCCTGTGAAAAGTCAGACTGACTCCTTTGATAAGAATGTCAAGCATTTAGGGGTTTCCAAGCCTCTGATTTGCCAAATAATGGCGTCAACTTAAAAGCTGGTCATAGAGCAGAACAGATTTCTTTAAAAGCTTTTAAACTGTTATTGCTTCAGAAGATTGTCATGGTTTTCAATAATGCAAAGAGAATATTTTATTTTGTTGCTGGTTTAAGGGGCACCACTTCAAACTTTTCTAAATTGTTTTAGGGGAACGGGCTTGCAGACCTTTTGAAAAGCTGGGGAAGTGACTTCAAAGGGAAGCGAGTCTTTGTCCATTAAGCAGGTTTACGACCACTGATGCAAACCCTAACTAAGGACTGAAAAGAATACTCAGTGCATCTTTATGGAGATCCTTAAGGAAGATGAACAAATCAAATGAGATTAAAGATAGTTCAAATCCTAGCTCTAATAACCAGGACACAACAGTTTTACAGATGTGCTTTTCTCAGCACATATACATGTGCACGTATACAATAATATCCTTAATCTATACCATTGCTGGATTGCTACTTGAAGTTGAATGCTGTAAGAACCTTAATGCCACATTCACATTGCAACAAAAGTAGCCAATGATTTATGCAAGTCATAGGAAGTATATGCAAAGTTATTTCCCAGTAATGGACAGAATACTTTACCTTTACAGTAACCATTCAAATTATTTCAAAAGAGCTCTCCTACATCACAATAAATAATTCCTGCAAAGCTGTTTTCCCATAGAAAATAGCATAAAATATCACTCTTCTCTAAGTGACTAAAGTACATTTTAAATCATAAAACTCAAGCTTCAGAAGATAAAAGAAGAGCACATGATATCATGTCAGCTTGTGGCGATATTTCAGTGAAAAAACATTAGGCATTTGGAAACTACATTTAAAAAGGAACAGTGGGATTACAGGAAAGTCAAAACTTTCTTCTAGTTTAATGACATCCAGAAGATGATCCACCTTACTGGATAACAAGAAATTCTTTAGTATTGCTGGGTTTATCTCCTCTGTTTTTTTGGCTTTGGCGATGTTAAAAAATAAAACAGAATCAAAAAATTTTAAATCCATCAGTAAATTCCTAAAAAGACCATTTTCTTTATTAATTACTACTAATAATACACTCATTACTTTATCAATTACTAAGCCATAATTACTTTATTAATTACTAATCAGCTCTAAGAGCTGAGCCAAATACAGGAACTCTTCTAAAGAAAGTGTCCCTGTAATAAGAAATCAAGCTAGAGACAGAGTGAAAAACTTATTTCAGAATGAAATATGGGATACTCTTCCTACTATTTCTTCATGAGATAATATTATGCAACACATAAAAAGGAGCATAGTCAAATTTTTTATGTTTTAATGTTTTATGCTGAGAAGACAGTTAATTATGATAAGTCACAGACAGCCAAATAGTAATTTTTAAATTATTATTCTGTGATTGTCGAGGCTGTAGGGCACTTTTAAATGGCAAATTAATTATGTGATTTTATGTCAATATGAAATTCTAATTAAATGAAGCATCAGTTAACCCAACTATCTTTTTACCTACTTCTTGCTAAAATAAATGATTGAGTACTTTCTCAAAGGATATATAAACCAAACAAAATGATGTGTGTAAGAAAAGTCTTCTAAAAATCATTTTACAAATTTCTCAGGTTTTGAAGTTTCTTTGGTATGATAAAAATTGAGGAAAATAATAATAGATTTTAAATAGATTTGAGAAGCAGAAATGTACTTACAGAATATATGACATATGGACACAGGTACTCTTTCAGCAAAACACAAGTAAATCAAGAAAACTATCTAATTTACTGCTAGGCTTCCCTGTTGATTATATAGCAAGTTTCACAGTTTAATTACTTCAAAGTCGTTACTGTCAAATATTATATAAACTCTCTATATTAACATTATTTATATATTACACAGAGTAGACATTTAATAAACAGCAGCACTGGTTGAAACCCATTTCACTGCTACAGAAAGGGTTGCTCTTTGATGGATGTGAAATCTTACTGAAGTGATACTATACAATACTACTGAAGGATTCCTAAAACTTTAGTTTGAATAATCTTTCCTTTGCAGCGTGCATTTTTATATAATTAAGTGAACATTTCATATTACGTAGGAACTTTTTTGTTGTCCTAATCGTCATGTGACACCCCATCAGCATTTCCTCTAATCCCGTCAATCTTTTCGCAAACTACTTCCCATCTGTTCAAACTTTTAAAAACAAAAAGTGCAATCTTACGCTTAGATGCGCACTTTGTTTATGCAAAGAAACCCTTTACATTGCTATACATTTTCTGCAAAGGGAACAACATCTTTGAATAAAATATCATTCTATCCCCAAACAAAATCTAAAAACATAACTACAGAAGGTGCTACAGTGCTATCAGATTTGTTTAGCAAAGAGACAAATATTAAATTTATCTTGTAGAATTCATTCTAGGGAATATAACACGGGAAAGGTTTGCTGTACTCCTCCCCACAGACGCACTGTGCAAAAAGTGACTCACATTTATTCAGTACTAATATGAGAACGGACTATTTTTCGTACATATTTTCTCAAGAGGACAGGTTGACTGTGTTTCCAAAACAAGCGCAATAAGAAAAGCCAGAGATTTAGCAGGCCTGCGTGAGTGGAATATTACCATTCAGATTTCAAACAGTCAGTAATCCCCCGGCTCTGAATTCCCACACCACGTTCAATGCGGAGGTCTCCGGGCCCAGCTCACCCTGACTCAGGCTTCATCTGCCGCGAGCCCTGGAAGTCATTCTGAGGGCCCCTCCCACGAATACCGATCTTTTTGAAGCCCCTTGAAAGTATCTGCAGGTGAATATTCAGGGTCAATGTACACTAGTATTTTAATATTTGCACCATCCAGACTTCATAAACTGCGATCAGCTTTGAAGTTTTAAAACACAGTCATTTTTGTTTGAGAATCTTCTAAAAAAAGTTTATGGAGGGGCTTTTGTTTTATTTGTGTTTTAAAAAAATATCAGTCTTTCTTCATATCTATCCCTTGTGGTTTATAGTTATAACTACTCCATTCCTGGCAAATCCAAGAAAAACAACTAAAAGCCCAACAGAAAAAAAAAAAAAGGCAATTATTTCAGTCAGAAATAGCACCTACTGCAGAACTGCAGTAAGATATAACACATCTCTATAACAATTTGCTGAACCTGACTTTAATTTGGAACTGATATACTATCTTATACCTTGAGCAAAGAGGAATCTGAGATGAGAAGTTTCATATGAGAATTTAGCTCAATTTAGCAGTTTCTGATTTTTTCCCCATTAAAATAATTTATGTCTGTTGAAAATAACAAAAATGAATTGCTTCAGAATAATACTGTCCTATAACAGCATGTAGTGAGAATCTGTGCTTTAGCTATTTGTTTGCTTTTGTAAAATTAATTTCAAATCAATGCATCCTTTGTGTAGTTTATTAGATAGATGTTTTCCACCTTTTTTAACAGTGTACCTAAGAGTACACTAGGAATACTTCTGATTACATAACATATTCTTGCACTCAGTGGAGTAGTGCTTACCTCTGTCATGTTAGCCTTAATAGAGATTAATTCCAAAAACTCTTACAAGTTAATTTCCTACCTGAGTCAGAACTATCGTCCTGACCAAACAATTTTTACAACATTAAAGTTGGTCATGAAGATCCTCAGATTATCAATTCTAGACTATAAATTATTAGTTTTATATATATATATATATATAAGAATATAAATTATATTCTTTTGCATTATTCTACTCTGTCCTATGTGGTATAGCCTTAGAATTGAAAGGTAGAGTCATTTTTCCCAGGAACCAAACAAGGTAAATAAATGTGATATATTAGTACATCATTCCACCACTATGCATATGGTGCACATTAAGGTTGTATTCATTTACCATATGAATATAATTCCTTTTACCACGTCAACTATTAGTTACAAGCTGTAAATATAGCATTGTTTTTCCTGGAACTTGAAGGTCTGCATTACATCATGAAGCACTAAATATCCTTATCCTTCTGGAGAATTTCACGTATATAGTTTTTAGTGACACCTGAAGTTGCATACTGCCAACAAACCAGCATCAAAACTCTTTCTCTGTGTTTCCAGGCTCAAAATACACACTGCCTTCATTTGTGTCTGTATAGTGCCTCAAAACTTGCTACTACAATAAAATTGCAATTACTTCCTCTGATTCACAATTCTTGAAACACACTCTCCCTCAGCCAGTTGAAAATAAGGATACTACAGATGCTGTGCATAACCCTGGAGGACATACTTTTAGCACAAAAAAACCAATATTTGTATTACACAAAACTTACAAGCTCATCAACAGCAAATCACCATGACTATTAAAATGTTTTCCGAACCATCAGCCACTGCAATTCCAGGTTCTTCTGAATGAAGTCTGTGTCCTCGTATCTATCTATAAGATGACTTTCTTGGCATTATATAAATATGGAATTATATTGCTTTTACAGCATCATTGGAGATTTCCAGATATACCAGAATTCATCAACCTGTTAGATCTCATCTTTTTTCAGTTCAAATATTTGGAAGCTTGGACCATCATTCATATGAGATTTACTGAGTACTTGGAGGAATGAGGCCTCAATCTCTTTGAGGTATCAATGTGTTACAGTTTAAAAAAAGGAACAAGAGCGGCTTTTATAGTGCCCGACTGAAGGCTCTTTTCCAGATTTGTGCAGACATTTGCAGCGCTTGCTGCCTCAGCACCACACCAGGAACGCCAGGCTCAGCTGTGGGGGCGGCAGGGCCTGTGTCTGCTAAGCTTTCAGGAGGCTCCAGTGGCCAGCACAGCAGAATGGACCCAATGGTTGGCAGAAGAATATTTAGTGGTTGTTACCCTTTCAAAACATGTTACAGCCATTTTTGTATGCCTTGTGGGTCTTCTCTATGAAATAAATTTTACTAAATTTGATTTACAGGAATAGAAGAATGTCATATTGAACTTTGTAAAGTTCTAGGGAAGAAAAGTATTCCATTTCTTTTCACAATCACACTTAACAAAACACTCCTGACATATTTGTTTCAGTTCGTATATCAATCTTAAATTCATTTTGTATTTTCTCATTACAATGTTAATAAAAAGGAGAAAAATTATACTACAAATGAAATCCAAATGTTTTTTGCACCAACTATGTCAAAATACATATATTTTAAATATTTTACTAAGCTGTGTTTTGGAGAGGATGTCTCAACACCGGCTTTCAACTCAATGCCAGCAGATGGTGCTACAGGATTCTTGCTTTGCATACGCTGCTGTGCTACTCCCTCCAGCCATTTTTGAGAAACAAAGAATATTTGTTATGTCTGCAGTTAAGCAGTGTTAATATTGAATTATTTACTAGCTTTTTTGGAAAAAGGACATGCACAATAACATCATGCACGGGGATCAAAAAATAAATGTGCTGTTGAACACAGAAAATGAGCACATGCAGACTGGTTTTGAACTCTCAGCTCAGTACTATCGTAGAGCAACTCTCTTAACAGACTGACTACAGTGAATGGCATCTATAGACTTTTTAGCTGCTGTGATTTCAAACATTTTAATATTTGGAGGCTCTGAAAATTTTTAGTTATTATGGGAAACCACCATGCGATAGAAATTAACAGTAATAGCAGAATTGCCATTAATAATTAATATGATTACTGATTTATGGGCAACCTGATACTATACTACCTGGCATGATAAACACAAAGGCAAATATTGACAGATATAATTTTTAGAACTATTTCCCAACTAAACTTTTTTAAGAAGAAAAGCTTCTGTGTACACCACCTCCTAAAATATATTTGTTTTTAGGAAATAACAGTTAAAATCCTAAATAATTATTTATGCTATAAACATTCTTTGAAAATGTGGAATGCTATCTTCTGTATAACATGGGTTTTGACACTGGAAACAAAGGTCCAGATCATGCAGAAAGTTGGGAATCAATATGTAGGTAATTCAAGATGAGGATAAAGACGGGAGAAGCAGGTAAGGAGATTTTTTTGCTACCGATTTAACATCAGAAATATTACCTGCCTGAAATCAGTGAGATTATTCACTGTGTACAAAGGCAAGCACGTTCGTAAATCTTCACGGAATTCAGGTTTACAGGATTAATGTGTCTGAGTACAAAGAAATTATTACCCAAGATATTTCTTTTTAATCAACCAAAGCAAAGATGCTCATCAGGTCATATTTTCAGAGTTTAAACTACCTGCACTATCCACTTAAAAGAACTAATTATCAACCAATCATTTATAAACAGTTTAAATTTTCAAACTGAAAAATGTATGTAGCAGCTGATGAGATATGGGATTTTTTGTTTGTTTTGCTCTAACTAATATAATTTAAATTAAGGAATTCTCTAGTCTCAAGACCATAGCTTTACTTTTATAATCATATTAATTGAAAAATAGACTTTCAGATAGTTAAGTACTTATTGGGGAATTGTAGCCATAAAAAAACAAAATACGGCTTCTTTTTAAAGTAGCTCAGATAGTAGCTAGGCTGTTCTTTGGCAAGACAGGAAACTCTGGAGATTAAGCATGCAATCCTTTCAGAGATATTATATTTTATAATTTTAAAAGATTATGTATTTTATAAGCTTAAATCTGAAGACGATATTGTACATGGTAGCAATGGTAAAACTATTCACCGAATCTTCTCAGTTACATCAAGTCATTCATTTTAGGTATTAAATCACTTGCTTACATTCAAACATGTACCCTGTTACACAACTACACTAGTAAAAACTGCCTTTAATTTCTCTACACACTTCAGAAAACCTGAATACAGCACCCTCAAAAAATACAAAGCTATGCAATGAAGTCACCATGATCCTCATGATGTGACTATGATACATACTGAGAGTAACATTTTCTCGGTTTATGTGCTAACATAAAAAAGGTAATATAATTTGTTTTATTCACATATGTGTGGAAGATCAATGCAATAAATCAGAAGAGACCATATTAGCATTAGTGGTAGTAATAAGGTAATGCACAGACTCTATATATTTCATTAGTACTGGATACTTTTATTGGCTAAGCCTTAATTTCATTGAGGAAAACATATTTCTAAGTTAGATTTCTTGATTTTTCAAAATATGAAAACTGAAAAAAAATTGTGAGCAAATCTGTAGGACTTCTGAAAGCAACAGAACAGTCTCTTCATATTCGTTGAATATAGGGCAAAAATAATATAACAGTACTTCGTCTTGTCCTCAACTTACGGAAATGCCTGCCATCTTATAAGCACAAGCAATACTAAAATGATTGAATTCACCACTGTACTCCTGTCCTCCAAGAAAATACATGCCAGACAAGATAACTGTAATGAAAAAACAACAACTTTGTAGCCACAGACTGAAATTCATTAAGCGAATTGGCCCCTACATGGTAGGCAGAGGGGAGAAATCCTGAAGAGGAAGGATTGGATGAAAAGGGAAATTGCATCTACAAAGACATTTGTTGGTAAAGGAATCCAACAGGAAAGTTTGTCTAGCAAGTCCTTGGTGGCAATTTTTAACATATAAGAAGCTACTAGAGATGACCTTCTAGATATGATCATAACCAACATAGCAAAACAGAACGAGAACATGATGGTGAAAGGGAATTTACACGAAAGTGGAGAAGATACGAGACAGATGCTTTGTAAGGGAAGGAACAAGAACAACAGTCTGTTTTTTTGTTTTGTTTTGTTTTTTAGGTATTTTGGGAAGATAGGTTTCAATAGATACAGAATATTTTTCTGTAAAATCTCATAGGAAACAAGTCCATAGAAAAACAAAGAAAAAAGTAATAAGGATAGAAGCACAAACTGCCCTAATGCCGAGGAAGGGTAAGAAACCAGCTGGCATGACAACGCTCTCCAGTGACTGTAAACACAGGACAAAAATCAGACAGAAAGCTCAAAATAGGTGAGATTTTTCTGGGCCAGTGTAAGAGACAGGGCATGAGCAAGCAGGCACAAAAACAGGACAGCCAAGCATAGACGAGACATAACTAGCAATGACATCAAGCCATTCGACAACACACACACTCATACGTAAGAGGATGATCAGGAGTTGGTCCGTTATTCAAGTAAGCAGCAAGCAAAGCAACAGATGATGCCAGACATTTCAAAGTATTTCAATAAAATTCTTCAATAAAAAGGCCAGCTGCAGTCAGGCAACAAACATAAGTAAGAGCAGCAATAGATGAATGTCGTCCTAGACAAAACTAGAGAGACAAGAAATTAGAGAACACCTAAATGAGCTACATATTTGGAACTCAGCCAGCCTGATAATACTGATCTGATGGTACTTTGAAAATGAAACTAAATAATCCCAGAGCTGTAACTGTTATTTTATAGAGACTGGGTGAGGTTCTACAAGACTAAAAAAAGCATTGTACTGTTTATCTTCAAGAAGTAGGAGAAGGAAGAACTGAAATTAGAGCATAATCAGCTTAATTCCAACAAACAGAAACATACTGGCAGAACAACAGTTTCATGTGCATACAACTTGCTAGAAGAAAACAAGAAGATGAGTAACAGCTGATTTGGATTTGACATGCATAAATCATGTCAAAGCAATCTTATTTCCTGCAAGGCAGAGTAACAGGACTTGTGTTCAGGGAGACATCATATATTTTGACTTTAGTAAGGACTCTGGCACTGTTTCACATGGGCAAATGCACAAAGAAAACATGGAAACACATGTTTAGAAGATGCTACTATAGGTCAGAAGAAAAAAACAGCTGGAAAGCTATATTCAGTAGGCTGTTTTCAGCTATTCATTGTCAAAATGGATAAATGCATGAATGGGCCTTCCTGGGACATGTGCTGTCTCATATTTTTTTAATGATCAATTTGATAGAATAAGACTGCAAATTACATTTGTGGATATGAGTTGCTATTGGAGGACAGGATGACAATTCAAAATGAGTTTGACAAACTGGAGAAGCAATCTAAAAGGATGCGATCCAGTAAGTTTAAAGACAAGGTTCCTTAGACAACACAGAGGATGAGAAACAACTGACTAGACAGTAATTCTTCAAAAAAGACTGAAAAGACTGAAACTTATAATGGCTTATACACTTAAAGAATTAACACTGTCACGCTGCTTTTAAATAAGCAGGTATCCCATGTGAGAACAGAAGTATGGCTCTGTAAACGAGGTTCTTTTCTGCCTATTACTGGAACGGCCTGAACTGTGATGCTGCGTCCACTTTGAGGAAGACAGACAATCAGAGAGGAGAGCAACAATAAAATTGGAGGTCCAGAAAAACAAGATTTATGGCAAAAGACTGAAATAATTGTATTATTAAGTCTGGGGGAAAAAAAGATTTGCCAGTCATGATAGTCTGAATAGGTGGAAGTTCTCGCAAAAAGTAAAGACAAAATCTGTTCTCTATATGAAGAAGAATAAACATGTAAGAAGTGATAGAATTAAACTGCAGCAAAAAAGAAATAAGTTAGACACTAGGAAAAGATTTCTAATGATAAGGCTTATGAGTCCCAATAGCATATTTGCCTAAGTTTTTAAGGATAGGCTGGACAAACATCAGTCAAAAATGGTTTTGGTGTGGTTAAGTCTTTTGGGGAAAAAGAGAATAGATTAGGTGATCTGCCAATGTTCCCGCCAGCCCTATTTTCTATGTTTCTGTCATTACAAAGTAAAATGCAATCCCTCAGCCTAGGAAATGTCCAAACACTAAAGAATTGCCACTTCAGGTTCAAAGTGAGAGCAGGAACTGAAAGGTATGCACACCATTTGTATGCAAATACAGCCTCTCATCCCTTTTTTCAAGCCCCCATGTGCATCCCTCTCCCCCCCCTTGCCTCCCCGCTGCCCCCATTGCCTTGCGCTGGACAAGGGCAAAAGGCTGCACATTTCTGCAAGCACATGGCCTTCTCCAAATAACCTCGACACAGCACCACTCCATCCGCACCCGGTGCACCTCTGGAAGCACTGTATCATGGCCCCAAGCAGTACTTTGCTATTAGATTGGAGTCTTTAAATATGCAAAAGCCAACCTTGTGATACAGGTCACACGTGGCACTTCAAGCGGTACGAAGGGGAGCCACATCCACTGCCTCCCACCTCCCCCACTGCCAGAACAAGCTGCTTGCCAAGGAGAGGAAAATAAAAACCCTCAACACTATCCAAAGCGACTTTTCATGCCATACACCTCCACAGTAAATTACGCTAATTAATGTGAACTCACCATGGCTCAGGGCTTTTCTTTGCCGCTATTTCAGACCCTTGGCTCTGTTCTTAATTATTTCTAGGCTTGGTCAGAAATTTTCCACAGAAACATTTCTGCATCACAAAATGTCTGTTCACCAAAGTAAAGCACTGCTATGTTCTATATTTTCAAAAACAATTAATTTAGGAAGAAAAAAACCCTACATTTGATCAAAGAGCATGGTGAAATATTTTTTGAATTTCAGGTTTTAATTTGAGAAGAAGGAAAAAAGGACTTAACGTAAATTTAATCAAGCTGTTTTGTAAAGAATAAAAATAGTTTCCAGCAGATGTGTCTCATGTAGGAATTTCATATCTTTGAGATTTAAAATCATCAAATTTGGTTTAAATTGACCAATGTATTCAAGAGTTATTAGAGACAAAGTAAACAGACTGCAAAAGTATCATTTCTTTAAGAAATCAGCTTAAAAGTTAAAAATTAGAAAGTTTAAATAATGACTATTTTAGTAACATATTTCTTCTGTTAAACAAAAAATGTAAAGAATTTTTCCTCCAGTTGGCCAGAGAATTGTCCCTGATAAAAAATATCAAACAAAACACTTATTTATCAAGTATGCCATAGCCCACCTGGCTTGTCAACGTGAGTTAAGTACCATTATAAAACATGAATACATGCAGCCAGAGATCAAGAGCTCAGTGCTTCCTAAAGTAATGAAACCAGATTATGGAACTTAAATAAAATGTAACTGGTGGGGTAGTGGGGGCCCAATGGGATAATATTTAGGGTAGCTTGGTCACAGTGGTCTGCTGACTGGTATACGTCACAGGCATCAGGTACTATGAAAGAAGGAAAGAAATGCTCCTGTTTTAGATTATTTCTGTTGAAACTTCTCTAGTATTATGATTTTTCTACAGTGCCATAGGATGTCTGTTGCTATGAAATCATATTTAAGATGGAAATTAGAGGAAATTAATTAAAGAAAAAACTTAGGAAATTAATATCAACCCTAGAGTATCTAAAATTCCAATGAATAATGTTTATTAAAAGCATGTATAAACTGTACTTTGAGGTTACAAACCATAACCTTTAAACACAAAGGGATAAAATTATACAAGTTAAATATCTAACATCCCACAAATTGATGGAAGTTACAGTTGCAGCAACAGGGCTCAAAACCCCCAAACATATTGCAATAACAGGGCTCAAAATCCAACAAACCTGCTGGTGCTTTCCATTTCTGACAAAATCAGAACTAAGCAGAAACAGCTCTTTTTATTTGCCTTTTCAAAAAAAAAAAAAAAGTGATTGAACAGAGATGCCTACAGAAAGCTATTTCTGGGAAAAATTAAAATCCCAGATTACCATCTCTTTGAAGCAGAAACTGTCTTTTTACTATACACATGTATAGGCCTATGTACAGTACCATGAGATTCCAATTCATCACAAAGGCTTCCAAGGATGGCTAGATCACGAAAAAAAATCTAAATAATGACAAATAGTAAAAAAAAAAGAGCCATAGTGCTTCCCTATAAGCACAAATTCTATTAGCATTGCAAACAAAGAGAACAGTAGTTAAAATAAGCCAGTATTAACTTTGAAAAATGCAAAGTTTTAATATGTTAGGAATTTGCTTTCAAGAAGATGGACACTGGTTTATAACAAAATCCATAGACTTATTCTAGCCATTACAGGTACAAAATCTCAGCATGGGATGGGCTGCAGTCATAAAGGAGCCCACAGCCTCAAGGTCTTGCTCATCATGCAGGCAAGGCTGGCAAATATTCATCAGGAAGAACTTCTCAGGACAGACCTAGAGATCTGCAAAGATGGGCTGCACTTGCAGGCCATGAAACCAATGTAAGGAGGCACCTATGAATGTTGGCTGCTTCGTAGCAGTAAAATACGTAGTTTTTTTTCCTCAGAAGGGCAGTTTTGCTCTTCAGAATTTACAAGCTGGGCCTGACTGATCTGTCTTGCTCCTCTCACAGGCTTTTTGGAGTTTCTACGTTTACAAGCTCTGCAGAAACAGCAGAGTTTGCATTTTCTTTAAACTGATAGAGTGCAAAATATGTATAAAGTATCCGCAAAGATTTTGTCCCTCAAACAAAGCCATCTCTTTTAAAGATGCTCATAAAACTACGCGAGCCATCCCTTTCCTTGAATCAGACTGTTCAGATGCTGATATTTTGCTCACATCACCTGCCTGAAGATTCTGCAGCCCTGTGAGTTGAACCTAAGTATCGTTGAACAGTTTTGCAACGCACAGCCAACATCAATGAATTTTTAAGTTCAATTCAGATATTCATTCTAATATGCACTCTGTTATGCTTCTTTAAGAGTCCTAGAGAAGCAATTTTAGTTGATTCACCTTTTTTTCAAATCACTACAACTGAGTAACATGCTGAGAATGAAATACACACTTTTACCAAACTGATTAATTTGAAAGCTGTTAGATATTGTTTAAATTATATGAAATTGTAAGCCTGTTCTAATGGCAGCGTATGCCAAATGGAACAACACTTCCTATTTTCCAAACGTCCATTTTGTCTTTTGCAGGCGGCAGGTAAGTTTTTAGAAGTATTTTATACATGGTCAGAGAAGACCTTGAGTGAATGGCAGAAAACCTAACACCCTTCTGAAGACAGACAGAATATACTGCTTCTCACTCCTCTTCACGGCATTTTCATTTTGGCGGATGCAGGAGAAGAGGACCACTATCTGGCTATGATGCGCCCTTCTATTCACCTGTTTAAGCTCTCACCAGCTTTATCAAAAGCTTCTTAATCTTGTGAGCTGTCTCACCCTGGTTTTTGGTGAAGCTGCATGTCTGCCCTCTTCCTTGTTTTGGGGATCAGGAATTAATTTTTTTGTGTGGAGTGAAACTGGAATGATTTCAAGAGCACTTTCTGCTTTTCCTATCATATAATACAGACTTAGCTGGGTTGAACAGACATAGCGCTTCACTGTTTTTCTCAGGGAGTCATGATTTAAAGGGAGAATTTCCATGAGTAAAAGATTTGGGATTCACTGGAGAACGATGTAAGATWAGAGAGATGAGGACTGTGATGTAAATTTGGGTGTGGAGGGGTTAAAATTGAATTAGGCTGAAGCAGGGCTACTCTGAGTTATTAGTCTGGTTATACAGTTTGAGCCCTGTTGCTTGCACTGGAATCAATTAAAATGCCTAGTACGTGAGAGCAAGGATTAGGCACGTAGCACCCTACCAAAGTGTTAAATTAATAAAGTTGTAGCTTGCTTCTTTAATCCATCCCATGTGTCTGTCCTTCTTTCACCTAAATGTCCTGCTCAAGTCATTACACATCTCATTACGATGACCTTAGTCTACATTAAAATGCAGTACCTGAGCAACTATTGATAGGTAGGATACCGCCATGAGTGAAGTGTCAGAAGCTATACACATAAGATTATAGTGGCATAGGATACAGCCTGCTTTAAGTGATGCACAGGAATTCTCTCACTTCCTGATCCACTCCCCCCTCAACTGAATAAGACTGACAAGAAAAAATGTATTTGCAATGTTCAGGATCTTATAACTTTATAAATGAGGAGTTCTACTTGTGGTGCAGAACAAGCACTGTTTACACTCCTTTAAACTAGAACTGCAAGTAACTACAGAAAAGAAATGTTGTACTTTGATATTAATGTTATCTAAAATTTTGTCATGCAAGATGCAAGCCATTTTAGAAAACTTCCTTATAAAACAGGTTTTGCTTACCACTTGTATTATCACCAATGATATTGGTTTTGCCATTCCAATACCAGAGAAGCAACGTTGCATCACGTGATCCTGAGAGAATGTAACAATTTCCTCCAATATAGGATTCAGAGCGAGCAAGACAGGTTACAACATCCCAGTGCCCAAATACTACTTGCATCAGTTTACCTAAAACACATAAAATTGATTATGCTTTAACAGTACTGCTTTTATTCTTTGTAAGGCACATTAAATACATCTTAAGGTATTTTAGATACATTTTCTTTAAAAAAGAAAGTTCAAAGAACTACAGTTGAATATCTAAGGAACTACAGAAGAGTACTCATTTTTTTTCGTGATTTTGTGGAAACTTTTTTGAAAGTTCAATAGTCCATAGAGAAGTAAACATTACACTTTAATTCATAGTCCAACCATGCCAGAAGAATTTCCTTTTATTCTATATATTTACATTCATTTTACAGTCAGGAAACATGATGGGATTTGCTTTTATGGCAGTTTACTGATGAAAGGAACAGTAAAAATGCAAGTCTGATGATGGTGTGGAAAATGGAATCAAAAGAGGCACCAGAATAGTTAGGACACGAATAGCATGAGATGTATGATAGTATGAGAGAAGCCTAGAAACTATAACATGTCCAGCTGTCTCAGCATCTCCTTAAACAGAGAAAATGCACAGATTCAGCTAAAAAATTACACTTGAGCCTAAGTTTATCTATCAGCATTAATGCACTTCCCAATTATTTCAACCAGCATCCTTCTTTTTTAAGAATTTCTGTAATGCCCCCAAAAGCTCAGAATACAGATCTGGCAGAAGAAATTCTTATCTGTTGCATACAGGACAAACACTTGGACCCTTGATAGACACACAAATGTTAAAATGAAAGGAAAGCCCAAAAAATTCAACTTTGGCTAGGTGGTTAAAAATGTGCCATTCAAGAGTTTATATAAACATGAATATGGCTAGTACCCTTTAACCTTAACTAAACACAACAATGTTTTCAGAAAAATGTGAATTTGGATACTCGTGCAGATTGGGTTTGCACATGGGACAGCGATCACGTGTAAGGTCAACTGTAGTAGCTCTCTGCTAGACCACCCTGCAGAGGGACAAGGAGCAGGTGGGGAAGCTCCTTCTTCGGCAATGTGGCTGCAGGCAACAGAGGTTACCCACCAGAGGCTGGCTCCCACCCACAGCAAGCACAACCAGGGGCCCTGCCACTTCCTGACTCTGCCAACAGCATACTGACTTCTATGAAATGAGAGTATAAGCACTGAAACGTGTCTCCCTAGATACACTGAAGACTAGCAACTGTAGACCTTGTAGAGCCAGGACAAAACACACACACACACACACACGCACACACAAAATTTGTTATGAGCCTAGATGGCCCATTAAATTAATATGGGCAAGACCAAATTCTGCATCCAGTGACAAGGAGGAGTATGATGCTGTTTATGTGCAATCTTGGATTCCTCAGCCCCAATGACCATGCACCCATTTATGCTTTGGGGTGACTGAGGCCATCTCAATTTGCATGTCCTTCGCTACTTTGCCACTATACCTGACAAATGCTAAATAAATATCAGTAGTTAAGCTTTCTTGTCTTCCTCAGATGGAAAACCAAAGGTGCACATTAAAGCTACAGATGATAAAGAACTGGGAAGGGGCCAGAAGGGGTAAAAGAGTGATGAAAGGATCAACAATGCAGAGAAAAAAAAAAAAAGGAAATGCATAATACATAATGTACTTGACATAAAATGTTCTGAAAAATATTTAATAATAATAAATAGAAACATGACAAGCAATAACACAAATTAGTGCTGGGACTCAAATTAGGCACACCTTAATAACATTTTTAAATTAAAAACAATCAGTCAATTACATAACATGGATAGTAGGAAACACTTCATAGCTCTCTTTCCACACAGTACACAGGCACTGTATTCAGATCCAGCCACTAAATAACATAAATTGTAACAAAAGACTTAACAGAGTGGTTCTGAGAAAAGAGCAAAAACGTTAAGAGACAGAAGAACTGATTTCTAACAGAAGATTTAAAAAATATTTACATTAAAGTGGAGAAAACCAGCAAAAACATGAGAAAGGTACAAATACCTACAATACCTACAAAAAAGTGTGATTACTTAGTTTGGTACATGAAGAAAAAATGGAATAACATGATGGAATTTGGGACATATACATAGGATTTAAAATAAAATGCTGACAAATCTTGTTAGGTAAGTTTGACCCTCCAAGAGGAAAGCATTCAACAAGAAATTGTGAAATGAAGTACTATCACATGAGTGTTTTCAGACTGAAAGGGACAAACCACTAGAAGGTATGCCCAAAATTGCAGACTGAGGTCACTGTGTACACCAGACTTCTTTCTAAAGTAAACAGCTAATTTTCATATATATTAATAATTCCCATCCACATTGTATTTTTTCTTTAATATAGCAGTCATCTCTATATGTCAAGGCTTTAATTTGTGTCACAGGCTCACATAACTGTCTCAGTTGCTGATCAGTCAACAGATCTGGTCAGAAAGCTACTGAACTTCAGACCTAGGAAAGGAGGGGTGACCACATAACCTTATTTTGACAATACAGAAAAAAACCTTACAAAATATATGTTTTTTTCTGAAAGTTCAAGTTGTCAATTATTAGGTTTAGATTTGAAAAGAATTTAACTATGTGATATATCTTTCAGTTGTGTGCCCTTAGGTATTCAACTACCTGAGGTGATTTATACTTTATACAAGTTTATGCTATAAACATCTCTGAGTTTGAGAGATTTTTCTTTCAATTATGTCCAAGTTTACAGATTCTATTCTAGAAAACAAATATTTTTCAAGGCTATTTGTTTGACAGTTGTTAATGTAGTTGCACTGCCTTTTAATTCTACTTTGTTGTCACGGAGCTAAGGTTCATGCAATTTCATCAAAATGATCAAAACAAGAAATAAACTTTTGCTCTTTTATATTTGTAAAAAAATCTTTGCTAATCTCATAAGAGTTCCTCAACTTTTTTGTTCATTTCCTTTAATATGAGTTGTCCTCTCTATGCAGTAATATCAACCATTACCATACGTGCTCAGATATCCCTTTCTGACAGAACAAATTTTCTGGTTAATGTTTTATTTGACAGCTGTGCTACACATAATTAAAATAAAAATCAGACTCAAGTCTCTGCACTACTGAATCTAAAAAGCTGTCTGAAAATCATTCCCACTGCTGGAGGAAGGTTTTATTGTGCTTCTGCTGTACTAGCTGTGCTGAGAACCCATGATTTATGTTAAAAGTATTTCCTGTTTAAAAAAAAAACAAAAAACCCAACAAAATCTAATAAGAAAAAGGTTCCTTTTTTGTGTAAGTGCTAAAATATAATTGAATTCAACACCTGTGATAACTTGCCATTACGCATTACTGATCACATCATTTTTTCCCAGTTTCAGAGTAAGTATTTCACTGCTATATTCTCATTTTAATTCCAAACAAAATAAACGGCAATTTACTTAAATTAAATATAGAGTTGCTGTACTTAATACTGTCAAACAGGAGACAAATAGAAGACTCATAGCAACTTTTTTCACACATATTTTGGTTTAGATCATACTTAGCTATATTGGAATTAACATGCCTGATGGTCTCTGACTTACACACAGGGGAAGTAATGAAATACATGTAGTCAAGACTGATACAGGACAAAGCTAACAAAATAATACCAGCTTCCTACCATAAATGTAAAATAAAATGTATCCTTCAATGTAAAAAATTAGTTAACTATTTACATAAATCAAGAATATACAATGAATTTTTATCACTGCTAGGCAACTTTTTAAAGATCTCCTTTAAATTGACAACTTTCATGTGAATTTATTTGCATCAATGAGAAAATTAAACTAAGAAGGGTCTAACAAGATGCCTGTAAAACGAATTGTAGTCAGTCAACATAAAGTAAATGGAACTTCTCATTTGTAGTTGAGGCTCTAAAATTGCAAAAATGACAGATATACTGTACTGCCAAAATGTGCCATGTGGTCTAGTCTAAACAGATTTTCATTAAAGACCATTCTGTTTTATAAAATATTTTGGTTTGCCAAGTGTGAAAAACACTATTAACTAATATATTTAAAAAATGATGACAAACATGTAGCATATTCCCTAGGGATTAATAACCTACTGGAAAGCTTGATGGCACACACACACATTAACCATACTGGGTCATTAATCCCAAAGAAATCCCTTGCACTGAGGTCGCTATTCCCATTATAAGATAATGAAAGGGAAAAATCATACCTATTTTTTTCTGGGGCTCCATGGTTTTTAAATCCCCATAGCTCTTATGCTGAAAGATTCTTTTCTATTTAGCATGACACATGCATGACTTCAACTGTTTGAATACATGCAGGCTGACAGACTAATTTAACTGCTGCCCATTATATTGATCAGTTTATGTTGTATGAAAGAATTCAGGGGCTCCAAATCAATTTTTCTATTATACCATAGCTTTCAAAGGCCTTCATAAGTATTCTTTTACCAGATTTCAAGACCTCACTTTTTTACTGAAGGTAGGGGTTTTCATCCTTTCTACTATGCTTGCCCGTATTTCTTTAGAAAATAATTTTTTTTTCTCCAGTGTTCAAAACCACCAGGGTTAAATTCAAGCAAGTGCTCTAAGAACAATTAATTCTGCTAGCATGCAAAGCTTCACAAAAACTCATTAGACCAGTTTACTTGTGAAACTGCAGTGTAAGAACAGGCATGACTCTCATAGAATCATATGGATTTTAAATGTGACGCTGTGTCTAAACGAGAGCTCCTTGTCTTATATTTTTTGCACAGAACTGATGGCATACTATACAGAATACCAGTAGAGAGGAAAAGATTTGACAAATGTTATTAATAGGGAATAAATACATACTCTACTTTCTCGTCCCCACCCCATACTTTTTCTTTACTTGAAAAAGTAGGCTTATGATGAACAGAGAATTTTTTAGGCTATTCCTGTATTTTAAAAATACATTTACCTGAATCAGTAGAATAAACTCGGAAACTCTTGTCCCAGAAGCCACAGACCAAGATGTAGCGATTGTCAGAGGTGATGACAAAGCATTGGGAATGCACCTGAATGCTTTGGTCTAAAAGGTCAGTGATTTGCCTTCTGTGCATACCTGTATTGCTGGCTGAACAGAAAGACGCATAAATGAACACATTTAGCATCCACATGCACAGAATAAAACCACATTTCAGAACCTGTATGTTCACAACAGAACTATTTCTTACTGCTGTTACTTGTTTTTTGTGGCAGGGACATTTTCTTTCTACTTTTACTATAAAATGCTCATTACACTTCTGGGAACAATGATAATTCCTCGTAGTATATATTCTAAAATGGAAGAAATCCCTTCAAGTAAAATACAATTGACAAATATAAAGGAAAAATTGCAAAACTGAAGGATACATAAAAATGTAAAATGCTTCCTCCCCCCCAAAGTTCTTCTAGTCTAGAAAAATAAAAATGAACAAACAAATGAAAGAAATTGAACAGTAAGTCAGTATCTATACATACAGATATCTGTATATGTATGGTGCTATATAGTGGCTTACATGTAGCAGACAACAGAATTATGATTTCATAACCAGAAGATATTGTACAGAAATTGTGTCTGTACAGAAAATTGTACAGAAGTTGTGTCTCATTATAAGCACTGTAATTTAAAAAATAATGACTGCAGTAAATATTACCATCAGGTTCTCATGGAGCACTTCACATTTTTTGAGTACTGCACAAAAATTAGCTAGCTTATCTCCAGAATCTTCTTCAGAGTTGAGAAAAAATATTTATCCATTTTGATCACCTACTCTTTTTTTTCCCATATAACCTTGCACTGCAAACTCATGGAATGGACAGTACTCAATTAATGAGCACATTTTCATATTATATTTTGTCCTTATTAATTAATGTATATACATGGGTCCATATAGATAAATATCATGAAAATCCTGCACTGCAGGGAGAACTTTAACATGCTTTCTTCCGAAGGAAACCTGACTCCTGCCCTAGCAGGATAAGTGCTTCTGAGCCTTTCTGCCCACTGCTTGCAAGCCCCGTTATTTCTGTTCCCAGTGGTCCCGGTACCTTCCCCTGTCCTGGTCTTCCCAGTCCTCTTCTCTACTCCTTGTTCTTTATCTTCCTTCCCTTCTCGCAGGCTAACCATTCCCTAAGCCTTGGGCTTATTCCATTTACTTTATATCAAATTCTTAATTTATTTATGCTTTAGTTAGGTATACAATGTTGATGCTGTCTTGTCCACACGGGTAGCAAATAATTTAGCAAGGCACTGCCACATGTTCTTCAGGTAAACACATAAGGGGGCCTTCATCACCATTGGGGCCACTTAAATAATAACAACAATGCTTTATAAATGCACTGGGAAGCATACCACATTACCATGACAAAATAATGGCAAATAAAACCAAAGAAACCTTCAGAGTAACAAATTCAGTGAGGGTGAGACCTTCAAAAAACTTTGCCTAAAAAAGAGGTCTAGAATCTATGTCATATCAGACTTTGCTGTTTTATATCTTCCTGTGCAACTGGAAAATGAGGACAACACGAATCCCTCCTTATGACTAAGACAGCAACAAGATTCCTGCTATAACCATAAAAGTGTAATTTTGTGGTCCTCTTAGGTGCCATTTCTAGGTAAATGTATCTAGCCACAATTAAGAACCTTTAATATTAAGTACATAATTACTTGTTTGTACCCAATGATGCTACTTAACAGTGACAGAGAAACATTTAAACCTTTTAAACTATGTCCAATGTAATCACAAGGCTGATTTGAGATCTACTGTATGAAAAGAATATTAAACCATTTTTCAGAACTGTAGACATTCATTTTAAATGCGTTTATACTGAACAAAAATCAAAGTATTTTTTAAGTTAATGGTATGCCTGTAAATGGAACTATAACTCTGAAAATTATGAAAAATACAAACGAAAATAAAAATTATGCTTTTTTTCTAATATTCTTCACAATGCGTAGGAAATGTGGTCAGACAGGCCTGCTGTGACTTCTTTTTTTGTGCTGTGATATTTATCTATATTTTTAAGACTGCTTGGTTTTAAAGTAGAATATACATTTTCTGATCAAACATTATTTGGACAAAGTGCATTTCAGGAAGGAAAGGAGAGTTACAGCGTACGTCCTCCTCTCTATCAATTGTAGGTATTGTATTATTCAGAGGGAATTGATTTCAAAAACTTTGGAAAAAGATTTTAATTTTATCAGCTCTACAAAATGGTTTAACATGCTCATACTATTCCTGATTTAACTATCACAGAGTTTACCTAGCAAAATGGCTATACAGCAACAGTCTAAATCTATAGACAGGTACTATACATGTCCTACTGTGATGTGCATATTAGTTTTGAAATTTAATTCTTGCTGGCTGATAGATCTGTCATTCCATCCTATCTGGACAAGTTCATTTTTGCTCTGATTTTTCCATGCTTGCATAATTGGTCACTTCACTTTTTGTTCACTTTTCCCCCTCTTTTTGCCTCCTGTGAATTGCCATACAACGTGTTTGCAATTTGGGTTTGAGTTGTTTTGTTTTTTCTCTTTTAATGGCATTTCCACTTGCCATATTACACATTCCTAAATTATAATCAACATTTACACTCCCCAAAATATGGGTCTATAATGAAACAACTGACCAAACTCTGTCATGCTAATAGAAAAATAATCTCTATATAAACTAATAAACCTCTATAATAAAAAGTCATAAATTGAATCTGTTACACTGAGTCATTAAATAAAAGTGAGACATCCTCCACCCTTTTTTAATAAAAGAAAAACATATACAAATATAACTAGTGATGGTGAACAAAAGATGCAATACCCTTGAAAAATGAATACTAATATCTTAATACTAAAACTGAGTGGGCAATATATTTCAGCTCTGAAACCGCTTTGCAATTACACATTAATCCCCTCAGCCTGAACAGCAGGTCTATGAAGAAAGGATTGATCTGCTTTAATGATGAAACCCTGGCACCATGGTTTTATTTTTCACAACACGGTGCAGTTAAGAACCCCACTGTTATTATGAAAATTTCCTCAGCAAAGGAGCTCCATCGCATTACCAGCACACCAATTCATCATAACGTGCCTCACTCCTGCTCATCAACAAGTCTGAGTGATGAAAAGATCCAATATTATCCTGACAGTACTTCATGCACATTCTCAATCACACATTATTACAGCATCCATATTAATTTTCACTGACACGCGTCCTAGGCCTGTTCAAATTAGGCAAACCAACGAGGGGGAGTTGATGAAATACCAGCATAGCCACAGCTCATTGCATTCCAATTTGCATGCAAATGGTTTATCAGGAAAATTCCATTCCCAGCAACCAGCAAGTGAAAAACAACCGTAATCTACACTTCAGGGCCACCATACAGAGCTTAATGAATCGCAGAGAGAGAAGGAAGTGACAGACCTATGAGAGGATCGATTTCCACTGGCAGCTGGTAAGGCTGGTCTTGCACAGCACCTTGATGAGCTGGAATTCAGGAAAGAAGATTTTAAAACTCAGCCGTTTTTTAATACCTGGAGCCACATAAATTGAATAAATCAAAGCTACGTCCACTTTTCTAACCATTCAAGATTCTTCTGCATCAACTGAATTAAAAAAAAAAAAAATCGAGGTGCTTTCACAGGCTGCTTATTAAACATTTATTTTAGATTAGTGCTATTCTGAATGTATGCCATCAGCAGCAGCTCCGGTCCTGAGCCATAAGCTCTAGCAGATGCTTTACTGGCAACCTCTCCTGTCGCAACAAAACAAAATTAAGTGGTAAAGAGCACTGAAAACAAAATGTGACAACCATCTGCTGACTGTAGCAAAACCTGTTTTCCCCTTTACTTTTTAAAGCACTGCTTTGAACAAGTGAAGCACACAGGACTTTAAAAAAATATCAGTTTATGATGGAGACAGGGAAATCTCCTAGTCATGTAGTATTTAATGTTTCATCCATCACCAAAATTCATTTATTTGCAAGTTTGGATTAAAGTTAATATATAATTCTGCAGACCCATATTTCATCTGAGCACCTGGCACACCAGTGAAATGTTTACCTCCTGAATTTTCCTTCAGTGTTAAAAAGAGCCTTTTTTCACAGCTTCACTAAAAACAAACAAACAAGAAACCCAAGCAAACAAACAAAAAACCACAAAGCCCACAAGACATTCTTGGAAGTGGAACTAAAAATAATGGCTAAATGCTTACACCTATGATTTCTACAACTACTCTCCACAGCATAGCTCAACAGAAATGGCACGGCTGCAGGAGTAATATGGAAGTCAGAGTTCTGCTGCAATGAAACACTAACGCATAACAAAACATTGTGAAGTCCCCATGCCAAAATAGAGGTACTCTGTTGGGTACCAGTGCCATTAGCTGTCAGTAAAGCCACCGAACTCGCATACAAAAGCAGGAATGGGATTTTTAAATACACATCAGTGACAACTGGTCACTTGGCAACTTAACTTTCTTATCATGATGCCTCATTAGTAAAGACAATGCTAAGCCCACAGCAGGATGCAGAATAGTAATGATACCTGCCCTCTAACTCCAGCAAATCTCAATTTCGGTATAATTTTTGAAGGCAACAATAATGCAGGCTAATTTCAGGAATCCAAATCCAGATCTCTTAAGTGCAATATTCCATTAACAGCCAGCAGCTATGATCATTTTGCTCTCAAAGAGGTGGCAGGGGGAGGTTTTTTAGGGTTTGGTTGGGTTTTGTTTGTTTATTTTGAAGTATAGGTTTTATTGAGCTCTTTGTAAATGCAGAACAACTGTTAAATGGCTCTAAGTTAAAAAATAGTGATGCAAAAGTACAGCTTACTGTACTGCCTTTCAGCAGTGAGAAACAACCCAAAACCTGAAGGCTGCTATTCACAACAATTGGTTGCTTGCTCACAGATCACCAGCCAGCAGGCTCATGAGGAAATCAAAATCAACTTCTACCACTTTAAGACCTCTTCGCTTCCCATGACTGTTATACCCCTGTAGAGATTTTTTTTTAAAAAAAAAAAGTCTGAGGACTATCTGCACAAGGTCACACATCCAAGGTATGAGAGGATGTTGTCATCCTCCTTCCAAACAAATGACAAGAGCATCGTCAATAGTTTTTGCTCATGACTTGTTAATTAGACAAGCCTCACCTCCCCGCTTCCTTCCCACCTCTCTTTTTAAGCATTTCTTGGGTGGGGGAAATAATACATAGATGTTTCTATTTGCACAATGTTGAGAGGTAATTTGTAAGAGTTAGCAAAAAAGTGTGGAGTCATCTGGCTTTTTTTAAAATGTAATCAAGGACCATGGGTACAAATTTCTTAGCAAGAATTTCAGTGATGCAAGTACTACTCTGGTGCAAATATCTTCTATTTAAGTTATTTAAGTAGGAGCCCCTTTTTTCCCTTTGTTGAAAAGCCTTTGACCAGATAGGAATTTACTGCAGAGCACAAGAAATAAACTACCTTTCATGGCTCGGGCTTGAGGCTGTCATAGTTAGGAAAGGAGGATGAGTCCCTTAAGGATTAGAGGATATTGGAATTGAAAACAGAATGGCTATATTCTCAAGTCCAACACATTTTTTTGAAGGTAATTAATTTGATTGGTTGCTATGAGTATGAATATGTTGTTTTCCTTTCACACTGGCAAATATATGAGCATCTAATAACTTTGGGATGTTTAACTTACAGAAGATACAGACTTCCCATGTATTTTTATCTTCTAATACAGATTGAATGGCTTTAAGATTAGGTCATGGTTTTCATAATCAACAAAAGAAAGCTAGCAGAACAGATTTCAGGCAAGTTGTGTGTGTTTTAAAACCTGCCTTAGACATGATATCGTTCAGGCTTCCATTATCTGGACATCTGATTGGAAAACAAATTCAAGAGGACAAGTGTGACTGTTTATTATAATAAAATAGTGATATATTGTTTTTGTCTTCTTGCATATTGCTTGATGGCCTGGAAAGAGGTATTTTTCTGAATAGCCTGTTGTTACACACCTTCTGTGTACTACACACTTCACCACACAATAGTTCAGGTGACCTTATGGAGAAACTAAGCCCACATGTGAAAAGCATGTTGTGTCAATGAACCAGACTAGCAGTTCACACTTAAGATTTAAACCATTTCTACAGCAAATTTTGAAACAGACAATGGAAATACTACTTGGTGGCAGTGATTTCTTATGCTACTTACTTGAATTTACTTACCAGGAAGATTATGCCACTTGTTTACAGCAAATAGCCTATTTGCAGTAACTGTGATCACAGCAGGAGTGGCCAGGCCAGGCTGGGTGTTGGCAGCTACATGAGTGACAGGGGAGTTGGATGGGAACTTGAGAACCATTATAACATCCTGTTGAGCTTGGTCTGTGAACATCAACGGGCTCTGCAGGAGGAGATACTGTTGAGTGCACACAACAAGAACCCAAATACATGGGAAAAGAAAACATGGGGAGGAGAAAAGAAGACAGGACAGGACAAAAGAAGGAAGATTGGATTAAAATACACATGCTCCAATAGCAGCTGCAGTGAAAGCAAATGCAATAATAGTAGACAGACTAGTGGAAACAACCATTTTAGGGAGACCTCCTTCACGTATACAATTAAGTTGAGAGCTTTGCTGAACATGGGGTGTCTATACTCAAACTTTGCTGCAGATCACTGCAGATTATACTAAAAGTTGTCTCTGCCAAAAGAATTCTCCTTCATATCCACAGAGATAGCGTATCAAGGAAAGCAATGCCAAAATAGGAGGGAACCGAAAAAAAAGTGAGCAAAAGAAATTCCTGCTCGCAGAGATTGTCTCAAGTTGCATTAAATTGGCAGACTACAATTCTTTACAAGCCAGATGAGAACATAAAAGCACATTAAAATAAACAGATACACACATACACTAGATATATGTTCTGTGTATACTTCTGGTGTACAAAAATAAGACTTATGAAAGCAAAGCAGAAGACTTCACTGAAATGTGTTTCAAAGGACAAACATAATTAAACGCAGTTGTAAAGAATATAAAGTGGATGTGATCACAGACACTATCCTACACTGTTTCTAGAAATATTTAAGGGAAGGAATGAATCCAGACTCTCATTTTCAACACAGTATTTTTAGGTTTTAGTTTTCAAACTAAATAAATAGAAAAGAGTAATAACTTTTAAAGTAAGATCTCTAATAACATTGCAAATGTTGAAACAAAATATTGAGGATCTTAGATCTGGATGTCAAACGCAAGAAGGAGAAGCAGAATTTAGTGAGTTTGTGACTGTGCTGTGCAGCAAAAAAAGAGAAATTCATTAAGATGTAGAACTACAATCATCCTAGCTACTGTTAGCCATATTCCTCTAGTATTTGTATTTTTCTAATAACTGAATTAGACCACTAATGAAGTGTTCTTGGCTATTTTCCACCTGCAATATTTCATTACATATATGTGTATGTAAGTGCACACATTTAATGTATATTTATACAGAACTAATAAAAAAATTAAATACATTTGCATTTTTATTATCACTCCTTTTTAAAAAGTTATTAAGAGTACTTAAAAAAACATATTGCTCTATGAATTCCTATTTACAGTCTTTGCATAAAGGTGTAAATAAAAGCAACTAATAAGCTACCCAGACACCCTTCTGAGCAAGTGGCTAAAAGCCAATCAATATTATGAGTTAATCCTCCCTGGATGCTCATTCAATTAAAGGTGTCAGTAATGCCTCATCTGATGTGGCCTCAATTAAATCCAGCTATCTGATGGTGGAAAACACAGGGGGATACAGCAACAGCAGCAAAACCAGACAAATAGGCAGCCTTCGTGTGACTGCTAATTACTACACCTGGTGTACATTACGGCTTGTGCACTTAACCCAGCACGTGGTAGCTTTCAATTTGGTTGTATTCATGCGTACACGCACACACACACACATGAAAATAAAAAACTTAGTAAATAATGCAACTAAAAAGCATTCACACTGGCAACAGAGAAAACATCCTCACTATATTTCAGCTCCAGGAAAGCCCAATGCTACTTTTAAAAAGCTTAAAATACTGTTCCTATAAAATTTTTATGCATTAATAGCTGCAAAAGTGGTTAAAATAAGCAGAGGACTAAGGTTTTGTTTCTGTGTGCACGTCAGCCCAGAAAACCTCAGGAGCTAGAAAGAGTTAATATCACAGGGCTTAATCACTTCCATTACATACTCAATATTTATTAATTCACCATCATGCAAAATACTATAATAAAAACCAGACAAACTGCTTAGTGGCATCAAATGTATTTATACAGCAATGGGTCTCACAAGGGTGCCAACAATCAGCTGCTCACATTCCTGCCCTTCCTGAAACCAGTCTGTGGAAGTCAGGGGCAGGAGCTGAGGGCCCGGCAGTGTGCGAGGGGGATGCGCGGCACACAGCCGTGTGGCAAGGGCCCCTGGGCTCCCGCGCACCCTGTTCAGCAGGGCTTCTCTGCCAGAGAGCATGCCCCAGCCACTGCAGCGGGCTGCCGCCACTCGCCTGCCCTGGGACACCAGGTGCGACGGGCTGGCCCAGCCCACATCAGCACAGTCGACCGCATCCCCCCAGTCCGCGGGACTCCAGAGCAGGCGGGCGCCTACAGCACAATTGTCAACACGCAAGGCTGCAGGGAGGGTGCGAGCCGGGGGCGGGCGGCAGAGCAAGCCTCATGTACAACTCATGGCACGTTTATGTGTGAGACAGGCTAGAAGCTTTATTTGACAAGAAAGCTTACATTTCTTAGACTCCTATTGTACATGCTTTGGAAGTTGCAAAAATCTCAGGTTTTTGTGGATCTTCTCTAAAGGCTCTTGCTTTTCAGAGAGGTTTTTAATCTAATAACCCTAGTCCATCAGAGTAGGATATACAGTTTACAGAATAAACAAGAGGCAAATCTCCTTTTCTATATTTCATTATAAAATGCCTGCCTTAGCAGCAAGGGAATGTAACCTTTCGAAAAAGTTGTGAATTAGCAAACCATTTGCTCCACTTGTCACAGTATCGCTTAACATACTTAGTTCTGGATCTGTGACAACACAAATGATATTTTAGACCCAGGACTGCACACAATGTGATATGGAAAGTAATCAGTAATAAAATAATAGTTTGTATAATAAAATTATATTAGACACGAGTAGAGGTAAAAGGGAAAGCATGTTAATGCTCACCGCCTGCATTTTATCACCCTAGCTTTACTGCAAAACACATTTAGTCACATTCTTTGCTATGCAATTTCAGCTCATGAATTCCTAGTAATCCTGGTTTTAGGGGAAAACCTATGTCTGGGGGAAAAGACAAGGAAGTTCCACCTCCTAAATCCATGCTTCTCAGGGAATCTGCCAAAGATTAACTAAATTGTCTCCACGATGACTGGCTCTCACCTGTGCAGGCATGGTATTAACAAAATAAACTGATGAAGTGTTCTTAGATCATACTGACAAAAAGTGGCTGTACTAGGAATCAAAACAATCCTTTTAGCAATAAATAAAATAACAGTTAAGGACTGCATACACTAACAGACCCACAAACTCATAACTCACCTGCTATTTTTAATAACACAATTCCATGACCACAAAAAAGAAAAACCAAGCAGCAGGTACRGTAACTTGAAAATAGCAAAGGAAGTGAGCAAAACGGTCGGTCACAAAGAGTTAACATGGTACTTACCACCTGCATGGCAGAACTTCTTGGAGGATGTGGTTCTATGAGCAGTTGGGAAGGGGTCTGTCCAAAACTTCGTATTTGAGCTTCAACAGCCTGGAAAGAGCACAGGCAGGTTTGCATGTTAAGAGGTGCTAATTACAGGCAATAGAACCATAACTGTCACCTGAAAATGTCATTCCACACTTCTGGCTTGTTTCATGTTGAAAATCAACCCCGTGTGTTCACTGTGGGGCTAAGTGCTTGGCACTGGTACTAAGAATGAGGTAATCATTTTAATACTGTGGATGCTATTTCCATGAGAAACTCTGCAAAACCTCATCCTGCCCAATGATATTAAACAGAAACCAGCTATTACAATCAGAAACCCTCTTTATTGGCTCCATTTTTCCTTTCTAACACTGGCTTATCCTGTTTGCATCATAACTTAGAAACAAAAGCTAATTTTTAAAAAGTTTCTAGAGGTACTGAGAAAGCGTTCTACTTTTTATTTAAACTCTTATTTCCCAGTTTCTTAGCAATAACTACAAYGAAAGCTACACTGAGTTTTTTCATACTTTTGTCTTTATTCAGACAGATGAAACAATTTTAGGATGCATTAAACTATCAACAGCAAGACTAATACTAAATACAACTAAAGAAGAACTTGAAGATGCAGCACAATTTTTTTTAAGTTACTCTAAATCTCTAGCAGCATACTTTATCACTTTCTTCATAGGTGCTATATGAAAATGCCATCTCATGCTTAGTGATTTCTTAAAGATAATTATTCTGAAATGTATGAACTTACACTTCTTGCCTATACATGTTCAACTAGTTTTCCGTGTTGCCACATATGGGCCTGGTGGCCCAAATACAATATCAAACAACCAAAATTTAACAAGTTATTTCTTATCAGCCAAGGCCCTGTACTATCCACAGGATCACACTAATCCTATAGAAAATCTGAAGTAATTCAGCTTAGTTTGAATCTTTCATTGTGAGCTAAACTAAGTCAAATTACCTTGCATTCATTGTGGGCTAACAGCTTGCATATGCACAGATACTTTGATTTCTCTGTTGTATGGTAATTTGATAGTGCTTTGAGCCCTACATTCTCAAAAGTGTCTAGTGATGCTGAGTACCTAAGGTGAGGCATCAGCAAGTCCTATTTTCAAAAGGAAGTCTCCTGAAAATCAGGCCCCTGTAAAGTGTTTCAAGTGGAGCACTTAAACACTAAAAGACGAAACCACTCACCACTTCTTTAGCTTTTAGAATATTATGTTTGCTCTCTCTGAAATTCTTCTTTTTTATGGTTCAACAATTTCAACATACCTTGAAGGTCCTTATACTTACATGGCATGTTCTATTTTACTACCCATTAAAGTTTTCAAGAAAATGGTGATTTTGAGAAAATGGTGAACACACTGATTTTATTCTTAAAAACAATTATTTTTAGACAATAATAAAGATTATTACTGGCACACATAACACTCTCCTGTTACAGAAAGAACAAAACCAAATGCAGAATGCACCGGAGGCTTTAAGATCATCAAAATAATCATGCTCTGAAACAGGAAATATGCCATTCAAAACACTTGACCTTACCACATTTGGCAAGGTTTTTGAAATACCTAACTCACCAGAATAAGAGCTTCAATGACTCTATGGGCAGATTCTAACACTCTTCCCCACACCAGGAAGTGCCTTAATCTTCAAGAAGTCCTACGGTATTGGAACTGCTGAATAAGCAACTGTATCAAAAACCTGGCCATAATTTGACATGCAAATGCTGAGATTCAATGAGAACTTTTTGAGGAATAGCAATATCAAGTTCATGAAACAGCAAAGCTCAATAAGCCCATCAGAGTCCCCCTCCCAGTGACTAGAGATGCTACATTAAAATTCAAGGCTGGGTCTTGTGGCTAGAGACTTCAAGGGCACAGAATCTGAGGTCCCTCAAGAGATGAGACAAAACATCATCATATTGGTCAGCAACTCTACTGTCTCCATAAGAAACTGCTTGTCTCAAAATATCCAGATTAAAAGGATTTACTTGCATTTACTTGCAGGTTGATTGGAATATTGTTAACAGCAGACAGGAATTCTGCTTTGCACTGAGAGTACACCAGAAGAACATAGAGGGCCAGTGCTAGAACAACCCTGGATTCAAGTTATTCTGTGCATATTAAAATTTTATTACAGAGTTTAGAGGATCTACCAATTATTTCCTATCAAATATATTTCCTAATTATTATCCAAAACGAGTAAAATATTCTTGAAGCACAACTCCATGCATGTCTTCTAGACAGAACTAAAAATACAATGGATAAGAAGAGGAAATAATAAGCTTCAGACTTGTAAACTTCTTTTTATTTTGTCCTGCAGTCAATATAGAAGCATCCATTTCCACATAGCCCACATTCAGCATTTAAAGGGAGTCAGAGTTTTGTCTTACTTGTGAAATTTGGTATGTTCTTTAATTCCCAGTCCCATTACAGGATGCTGCCTCTATAAATTATACTCCCTTATACAGTGTCAGTACTAAGAAAGGAAAAATTAAACTCAAGATATGATGTACTAATGCAGAGCACTTTAAATACAATCACCATAACAAGAGCACACACTGACTTAGAGCAAAAATCAGATGTTATAATTACTTTAATCAATGAAAGATGAGTGGTCAGAAAGCTATTTTCCACAGTCCAGATCTCAGAGAAGCTCACAGCTATCCAGCAACATAAAAACTGGAAGAGTCATAGTTATGCTCCCACTGCTCCGCTCGCATGATGCCAGACATTATCGCACTCCTAGACCACACAACAGCAGCAGTAGAGCAGTTAATCATCTCCCATCCACCCTCAGTGCAGAAGAGAATCCCTCTGGGGTATTAAAAACAAGTATTAAGTAATCCACTCAACCTGCAAGTAAATAGACATTGCTCTAATCTGCCCATTTTCACACAACTGGCTTTCTGTAGGAACTGGTAAAACTGCTGACCAAGGGGACAATGATTTTGCCAAAGCTGGTCTTAGGGGAGGGACCACAAACTCTATGCAGACCACACACATACCCCTCATGCTCTTGCAGAAAATCTCATATCAAACTTGATTCTCAGTCTTTAACAGAGAGTGTCTGCATCCATGCTTATGATCTAGCAGATGCCAAACTACAGTTTTGGATTTACAGTTCAGGCACAGACAAGTTTTTTAGACTCATTAGGTTCCATTTGGTCCTCCCAGAAATATGAGAGCCTACCTTTCCAGGAAAGCAAAAGCCCACTGACATATCCTTCCCTTTTAGCCAATGGAACTAGGAAAAGTAAAATTTTGATCACGTGCTACAAAGGGTAACAAGGTTTGATAAAACTTCAAAATAATATACAAAATACAGGTAGGAATATTGATATCTGTTAGCTCTCCTTACCGCACATTTTCAGAGAGCCAACAGAAATTTGTAACTGTTGAGTACAAATCAAGGCAACAACGTTTGGACAATTACATCTAGACACAGCAGCTAGACTTCAGCATAACAGCTTCTCCTTGCATTCCTCTTAATGACCAAGAGAAAAGTAAAGATTTTTTTTCTTAGGCTTCAAAACTTCTTCATTATGACCAAGACATTGCACTAGCACCCCCAGATGATTACTTCCTTGTCCCAGACTGTACTCAAAATCAACCCAGACGTCAACAGTACATGTTCGGATGAGCCCTCAGCCTCTTCCATACAGAAAGATGCAAGAGGACCTCCCTGCATCAGCAGAAACATGTGATGGTGGTGCCAGAGTCAATCTTTTCTCTTCCAATTTGCATAACAAGAGAAAGAGAAATACAGGGCATTTTAGCCACCAGATGTCACTCAGACTTTTGTTCAACCTGTCAAAGAAAATCAGCTAGAAGCAGACAATCCTTTCCTCAGAGAGATAATTAATACCTCCTTTTTAAGAAAAATACCTACTGCTCACCTGAGAACATACAGTAAATTGACCATCAGTCAACAAGTCATCAATTCACTTTCTAACAAATTATAGCCCAGCTTCTAACTTCATTTTCTTGAAAACTTACTAATAGCATTAGTCAGTATTACTAAGAGACAGCCAGCTTCTTCCAGCGGCAGAGGAAGGCTACGTATTCTCACGTTGTTGAATCTCCCTGGAGCATATAAGAATTTAAATTATTGTAGATACAAATACTTGGGAAATTTGCATAACTAGTATAATTTTTCTTAAAGGCATCATGTAACTGGAAAGGAATAACCTTTGTTTGAAAGATATCTTTAGTATCACACACTCTTATCTCTGAAAGCATGCTGCATACCACAAAGTAAAAGATAGTATCATTCAACATTTTGTTTCACTGCTTCTCAAATATCTCAGTAAAACAGCCTTCTTCCTGTTAATCCTCTGCAACAACAAAACTTTGGTAAGGCCAGAATTGTTCCAGATGCTACAACCAGAAGTAATAAAATGAAACAAGCTAACTAATCCTTTACAATAATCCACACAACATGCATCACAAACCACGTACTTACATGATAAATATGGTTTCTCAAATGCTAATTAATTTATAAACAAGAAAGTCTCAAGCAAATTTCACAAGTTAAAATTTATCTGATTACCACCTTAATCTGTTCCTAAAATCTCCTGATCACCTCTTTTTTTTTTGGGGGGGGGGGGAAGGGGAGGGGGAGAGGGGAAATAGGGAAGCAAATTAAAAGAGGAAGAGTGAGAAACAAATGAAAACTTGGCTTAGCTATAATGTAGCTTTTGGCCACTGCTTAGCACAGACATTTTCAGTCTCTGAATTTACCCTCTAATCTAACTGTGAAGAAAGTTAATTCAACAGTATGCAGTACCCACCAAATACGGCTGTAAATTTTTTGGGAAGGAGGGTGATGGGGAGATTGAACATATGGATGCAGTTAAGGTAAAAACAGATGTTTGTTACTTTTCTTTGCAGCAACACTCAGAAACTAAGTCAAAATTGCTTTTTTTTCATGTTTATGTCTGAAAGAACTATAAAATTAAATATGAGGGAGAGAGGGGGAAGGGGGAAGTGCAGTGAGTGTCACAGAGAAAGAATGAAATGGTCTCTAAGTTTTGAACTCAAATGATGAAATGAAKGCCCACAGAATGAAAAGGCAAAACACACGCTATTTAACTCCAGATTTAGAGGCCCTTAAAGAGACTAGTTAAGAGTTGCTTTCATCATGCACACTCAGACACAAAACGCCAAATTGTCTGAAGAGTCCAACAGCCACAGCATAGCCATGTTCAAATGCACGCCACAGTTTGAACAGATGCAACAGTTACTCTCCTATCATACTTACTACATGCTAACATACTGACTTGGAAAATTGGAGGCTACAAATTTGCCTTTACAAATCTATATGCCTTTACAAATCTATATGCAAATATTTTCAGTAGTTCTCAAACCAGTAGGAGTTAGATGCCAAACATTTGAAAGCCCAGATGAAATAATATCATACAATGTAATATACACTCTTTCAGCATGTGTGTTAGGGACAGCAAAGGTTTTGGGTTCGTCCTCCCTCTCTCTACCCTGCATTTATGTCCAGAAAATAGCAGTCCTTGCAAAAATAATTACACTTTGGCTCTCTGCCGCTCTTACCTCAATTTTCAATATTCAAAAAGGTTTACACACATGTTCCTCAGTGATTTCTACTGGCTTAAGCGATATGCAATTATGATTACTTGCTTTCCCTTTCCTTCTACCCAGTTGTTGCTTTACAGCACCAGAGAACACAGAATATTTGACAGGTTTCCCTTCAGACAGTGAAGCTGAATGGCTTAGCGGCTAACTGACTAGCTCCTTTCCCTGTGGGACAGTGATTAAAATCAAGCTTTGATAACGAGTGATCAGGAAACCTTTTCTGACCAGATAGTTACTTACAACGCTACAGTGAGGCTCTTAGTTAAATTCCTCAAGGACTACAGTCCAGATAACACCAGCCAGAGAACAAGCAGGATTCGTAACGTCTAGATAAAATTGCTGAAAACAAGCTAAAGATTACAGAAGAGAAGCTCTTCATAGTACCATCTCCTGTTGTTTCATAACAATTCCCATTAGATCAAGATTGTGAAAAATGGCAAAACACTTTTCAGAAACAATGTATACGCTTGCTGACTGTACACCTGCCCTGGGGACATTGCACTACACTTGACCCAGGGAAAAAAACAGCACTCAAATGTTGGTATCATAAATTCACACACTTGCATCTGCTGTTTTAAAAATAAAATGTGCAGCCTAAATTCTTCATGCCAAAACAGAAAATTCTTCTGCCTTTTTAACTTCACAAACCAACCCTTCTGTAGTGAACCATTTCAATTTTTTGTTTTATCAATTTAACTAGTCCCTTAATGTACTGTTTTAAGGAAAATGTGCCTACAATAGCTTTGAAACCTAATGAATGGCTGGGGAGGGAAGGGAGTAAGGAGGGGAGAAAGACTAAAGAAAAGAAACTACAAAATCAAGAGTTACATACTATTCTCTGTGATCGTTAAACATGCCTGCAAAACGTTTATCATATAACCTCTGTTAACTAAGCAGAATGTAAAGGATTACTATTGCAGGCAGCTAATGTTACTAACTCCATTCAAGTAACATAGGTTTATGGCTTCAGAGCAGAAGTGCGGGCAGAAATACTGTCAACAGCCTGCAGAGGGTGACATTACTAATGCGCACTAGCAACTTGTTAGGAAGTAAAAAGCGCACAACCCCTGTCTGCTGCGGTACAGCAGAGATACGTGTAACAAAACTGAGCATGCCACATTACACAAGAAAATGACATAAAAAGGTAGAAATGAGTCATCAAATATAAATGAGGCACAGATTTTTTTTTCCTTCCCTGTAGCTTCCTTCCAAGAAACACATCATTTGTATAATCTCTTACTATTTTCTTAGTTAAGCTCCTTCTGTATGTCTGCTCAAGGTTCTCCAGTTGCCTGTTTGGAAGTTGGTTATTAGTCTAACCGCTCATTATTTTTCAAATCCAAACTGCTACAGATACCGGCAGGCACCATACACTGGATTTTTTTCCTTAAAGCTGTTTGGGATTCAATATACGAGTGATACTTTTTCTGTTCACATCATAGAAAAGTGTACAAGGGAGCAAAGAGAGGGTACATTCCACCATGCCTTTAAAAACAAAACACTAATCCAGCTCCTAAACTACATTAAGAAATTTTCTGTGAGAAACAAGAAGATTAAGCATTTTTGCCCAGACAAATTAGTATGGCAATTACATGGCAGTCATTAAAGTAAAACGGGAAGTAATCACAGTTTGAGAAAATACGAGGAGACCCCTCAGGGCCATCGGAGTTGCTCCAATCTGAATACATGCATTCCTGGCATATTAAACAGAGGCCTAGGCCAGCCTTCCCGCAAGCCCCAGTTCATGCGGCTGTCCATCTAGCACAGTGTAATCCCAGCTGCCAATCTGAAAGAAACCAGTTAGTCAGAGCAGACACAACCAACAGAAACAAATGTCACTCAGTAATGTTCAGAGGCACTGGGTTCATGGATAATTTCAAACAGTATCTCTGTCTGGAGCACTGATGTGCTCATTCAAAACACCTAAATCTCTGGCTACTGGAAAGGAGCAGATAAAAAAAATAGAACTAGAAAAACAGGTCTGGTACTACTTCAAAGAAACTGACAAAATAAAAAGGGAAAAGAGTCTAAAAAGACGGTAAGACATATTGAAAGACCTGCAAATAAAACTTCAGTACAAGAAAAAAACTGTAAGCCACTCTGGGCTAATTTTAAAAAATGCAACAGTCTCAATTTCATTTGAGCACCGAGAACAAAACTGATTAATTTCTCTATTCAGTACAGCAACTGAAGATTTCAAAATAACAACTCATTGCTTCCATTTAAAATCAATAACATCACATAGAAAATAGTGTCCTATATGCAGTATCCTGAAACCTCACCAATTTCCAGTATTATTCATTCACTTACAACAGTATCACTCCTTTAAATAGCTAAATATAATTCTTAAAACTTACTTCTTTCACACAGTCTAGTTGCTACTCAGCTGACTCCAAATTTTCTGATTTAAAGCATTTTTCTTTGGAAGAAAGCAATCTGTTCCAATCTGTTTCCGTTCCATGGAAATGCATCATTACTGATAACATTTCTGTCCTTTAAATAGAAAAGCTGCACTAAAATCAAAACATTCTAATTTGAGGGAAATTAATATACTGATGTAAAAACCCAGCACCTAGGTTTTTTTAAAAGTCTTGCATGATCAGATGTTTCAAAATCTAACAACTGTAAAAAAAAAAACTAAGCAACTCATTTTGCTAAGCCAAGAAAGGCATTTATTTAAACTAAGTCATAACTACAATCTACAAGTTCAAACTATTCGTTTTCAAAGGATGGGTAAAATATTAATTTCAGTTTTCTACTGCAATGAATTTTTTTTTTTCTTATCATCTAATAAACTGTAATGTCTAACCAGGACATGATTTTTGGACACTGAATGAGGAAAAACATCTCCAGCATGACCTCAAGTATTCTCGCTCCAGAAGCAGCTATTGTTCTGATATAATATAACTAATAACTAATATAATAGAGTTTGGTAAATAAATACCGCATCTGCAGACACAGTGGGAACACTCAGGAGCTAGGCACCTCAGATTACAATGAACAAATACAATAAAAATATTCCAAACAAAAATCCGTAGTTTCCCAATTACTGTAAAAGTCAAAACAGATATCGGTGGGACTCTATAAAAAAACTGAAAATAATCTAAGCATGCTGATGATACAAAAGATCATGAAATGTCTATAGGCAATTTGCCTCTGTTTGATTCAAGGCTAACTGACTTAGTGTATGGTAACTGCAGTTATCATACGCTAGTATTTCTCATCCTTTCCACATATAGTAGAAGAAAAGGTAAAAGGTAAAAAAAAAAAAAAAAAAAAAGTAGAAAAACTTTTTTCTATTCAAAAAGTTATTTTTGGAAGATTATGAACATCATTTTCTTCTATCCTGTGTTTACCTTTTTGATTACACTTTCTCATTTAACACTGGCCAAATCTGTTGGATATCTAAGACTGACCAGCCAGGCACGAATGAAAATGTAAAGAGCTCAGGGGGTCTCAAGCCTTCTCTGGCTCTGATAGATCCACAAGACAGATCAAGCAAGAAGAGGTGAGGGAACTGACTGCACGGAAAATTTCTACCCTTTGAATTTCAATCAGGGGCTGAGAAAACAAGCACTCAGAGCTGAAGAACTAATTTACATGAGTTACCTCCTTCTAAAAAGCTTTGCAATTCTCAATCAAAGCAGCTCTTTTGATTTTTATTTTTTTAATTCTTATACATCAGGCATCTCAGTCCTACCTTAGCTAACTCTGAAATATTACCTTTTTTTCCACTGGATAGAACAGCAGAAACACCAAATAAAATTAGAATCCACTCTGTAATGAGCATAAGGAGAACATTCAGGTCAAATATCTTGCTGGACTGAAATTGAGCTGAATACTTTTATGTCTGTTTCTAAGCACTGGTGTAAATATGTAAGTTAAGACAAAGGGCAATAAAACGCCATTCGTCATGTCAAGCAGTGCGTTAAATGGAATCAAAGACATGTGACACCTCCCAGATACCACACTAAATCCTTGCCTCTGCTCATTTTGCCTCTCTACTCAAACACCATAGATAGACCATAGTGTGAGCTGAGATGCGAGAATTAATAGTAAATGATATGAAGCAGTGGCGTTAATTACGCTCCTGCTATTTTAATGCTGCTTGCACCAGAAGACGACAGCCGTCCCTTTGGGGGAGAACAGCCACGCGTAGAGGAGCTGGCCCCGACGCCTGCAGCAGCAGGAAGCGCCCACCCACCACGGCAGCGGGTGGCCTACCTGCGCCACACAACCCTTCTCCAGGTACCTGCACAGCAAAAGGCCAGGGCCCGGGTCTGCTTGCAGCTGGCACGGCTACCTCTGCTTAACCGTTAAATCAGGATGTTTACTTTGAATATAGTCTTCCTAAGTCTGGTTCCATGTAACGATATTTTAATACAGATTTTTAATAAAAACTAGATCAATTCTTAATGTTTATTTGGCTTTTCGCACAGTTCCTGTGCTGTACAGTGTGAAGCATACCATCTGTGCAGCACATTCTGGCCAGAGGTGATTCAGAGATTGTTGCTACAACACTTTGAATTTTGCCTCCATGAATTCTTTACTTACTGAATTCAACACGTCTAAATTTACTGTTCTGTGACAGTATTTTGTAATCACTTTATCGTACTTTATAAAACTCACTGCAGCCACAACAAAGACCGTGCCCAACCTGCTAAAAACAGACCGATCATTTTCCCAACTATTTAGTAAATGTTAACTATGCTATAAATACAAATTGTGTTTATACTTTGTGAAAGATTCACTGCTGTCAGAGTTCTCCAGCTGAGTTAGAGCTTAAATATGCTGTTAACTCCCACCATGAACACAGCTAAAAGAGAGGCCAAAAATGCTTTCTCTGGGATAAGATATCAGATCTGCTACTGCTGTCATGAAACTGGGGTCATGTAAACTAAACATCCTTGTAGCTTCTTTTGGAAAGCACAGAAGTCTCTCAAACTATAAATATTTAAAAATAAAATTAGACTCATAAGAGCTATGTCTAAGATGCATAAAACTTACCCAAAGATATCAATCTGGGGCAACATTTAAAAGCTATTATCCATGAAATAATTTATGCCATATGCCTTGAGATAGAAAATAAAAGAATTATTTCCTCTCTTTATATAATCAGAAGTGACACATTCAAATAACATACCAAATGCTATGTCCAAGTTGATTCTTCACAATTCTTGATTTTTGAAACTCCTCGGTTCATATGGAAATACAATATCAACAGTAGAAAGGAAGGTGCCAATAGCATGGAGCAAGCTGTGCTCCCTAATGTTAAACAGACTACTTTCACGTAACAAAATGGTGCCTTGTCCTCGAAGGAGGACGTCTAACACAACTGAGTCATCTTAGGCTAAAAGTAAATCACTTCTCAATGAAACTATGTGGGGATGGGGCGCTTTATCATTTTTTTGCAAACCTCTGTCGCTAATTTTCAAATCATCACTCTCCCTTAATTATTGACTACACTGGTCATGGCATATAATATTTAAAAAAAATATTTAAAGAATATGCTCAGGTGTTTTTTGAAAAATATGGTAGAAAATCTAGTATATTTCCTGAGGCTCAGGGATTCCTGTAGCAAACTGATGACTTGTTCTCTAAGTAATATTTTGCCTTCACGCTATTAACTTCATTCTCTTTCCTGCAGTTTAGGCGTGTCCAGGGTTTATTCTAGCCACATAGAGATATCAGCAGGGTAATGGGCTTTTAATTAATAACTGTGAGTGTTGCCTAGATTCATGATCGTCCTTTGTTAGATTATGTCAGAGACAATAGCAATTTCTATTCTTCTGACCAAGAAGTAATTATTGCAGTAATGCAATATCCAAAAATCAGCCCAAGATCCAAATTATTTTCTGCAGATCATGCTTCACCTCTTAATCAGTTGCTTGTCTGAATGGCTTAGAACTAATCCTAATTTTTTTCTTTTCAAAAGAGAGCAGAATTTGTGACAAGCAAGAAGAAAGTGCCATGAATCCCGTCCAGAGGGGCTGGCGGGTGTTTATTGGCACAACTGCGACTACTTGCCTCTCCCACGGGGGCAGCAAGGAAGCCTGCCCAGGGCAGATGCTGGGTGCAGGACTTCCATAGCTCAAAACGTGCTGCTCAAGGTGGAGTCAACAGCAGGCAGCTATACAGCATACCTCTCCTGGCACAATCCACACTCTCCGTAGGAAAGAGAAGGGATATTTACTGCTTCTCAACTGAACAGTAACTTCCCTCTGCAGTTGTAACCTCCTTCAGCAAGATACACAAGCACTAAGATCAGAGCCAACAACAACACTGCTAAAGTAGCTAGAAGAAAAAAGAAGAGGATGAAGGAACGGTTTCTGCAGGGATGCAATGTGCGCAGGTATGCCAGCGGATGGACTGGGTCTCTCGCCTCGCTTCCCCTGGTTGTGGCTCCCTTCCCCCCCAGCTCCAGCTCAAACCCTCCTCTCTTGATCTGCTCCCCTCCCCCTGAGATTTGCCTTTGAATTATGCAAGCTTTGCACTCCCCAGGGTTTATCTGCCAAAAGGTAGCATGTGGCCCATGGTTTGCATTTTAGTTTAAAATTTTCTATTATAGCAGTCAGATCCTTTCAAAATACTTTACTTCCTTTATTCCCATAGGCAGAAAGAATGGCAGGAAAAAATTGTTCACAGCAGTATGAAAGGATGTAAAACTTCTACATTTTCAGTTAAAAAAAAAGAAAGTTAGAATATGGTTTTAATCAAGTAGTTTTCCTTCCTAGACGAGTGTTTCCTTCTTGTAATATATATAACCTGACTGCCTATAAAAATAAAGGTGCCAGTTGGAGCCATTTAGGAGACCTAAGGAAATTCTACATTAACCTAAACTCCTCTGCTCCTCAGTTCCTTCCACCCTTGTTCTGTGTGTGGCCTCTCCTTAGGCTGGTGACTTAGGTCACCAACATCTATACGCTGTCTCTGTGAAGATACTTCAGAAACACGTGCATCATGGGCTTCTCAGGACTGACGTGGCCCAGGCTTAGCAGTGCATATTCTCTCAGACCAGCTCCACGCAGAAATTGCCATGGCTTAAACACATGCTATTATTTCCATATGATGCATAAGCCTTAGTAACTTGCAACTCAGAGTATACAGAAGCTTCCGATTGTCTTAGGTTTGCAAATAAAACTGTATTTTCTACTACAACTGACAGGATTTAAATCCCCGAACCTTGAACCCTACTGAGAGGAAGAAAGAAAGGTGAAAGCATCCTTCTCAAAACCCAGAAATCTAGAATAAAATTCCCAATTTAATTCTTCCGTAATAAACAGATATTAAATCTGTGGTGTCACGCCTGTCTAAAAATACTATTAATTGCCCAGATCAGAAACTCATTTGGCCTCTAACCAGGACTTTGGGAGAGAAAAGGAGAAATATTTTCTGGCAAGCTGACTTAAGGAGAAAAATAAATGCTGATTGAAGCTGCTCAGCAGTACAGAATGCTAGTGTAGGTCCTCAGGGAGATGAATTAGTAAGCAAGAAGAAGGTGAGGCTGTCAAAAGTGCATGATAAATTCATTTAGCACATAGATATACACACAACCAGATTTTTTATTACTTTCATCTTTACTCATGAGTAAAACCAGAATAACTCACCATTGGTGATGACACTCATTAAATCTCTTTGCACTTTTATCAATAACATATTGGAGCTGATCATGTGTAACATTTAAAACTACAAATACACATGTACATAATACAAAAATATGTCATTACAAAATAAATATAAATAGGAAGGGATACCTTGCTCAACAGAAATCTTTTTACTGTCAGAATATCCTCTTTGACCTGCTTAAAAATAAGACTAAAAAATACTAAATAAAAATATTCCATTGGACTAATCCTCAACACAGCAAAAAATACTACAGAAAACATTCATTCTGCTGGCTGCATTTGACAATTCTTGACATCAGAAGTGTTTCAAAACTCTTCTGCTGATAAGCTACTCCTTATTCAGGAACTCAATGGCACTGCTTTTCTCTCTCTTCCATTTTCATTTTTTATGCCACTCAGCTCAGAATGTATAGAACAATCCAAAAATAAGAAACATTATAGTAAAGCACAATAAAACATGACAAACTCAAAAGGTTTGGTAACAAAATATATTAAAATATATAAGGAAGTGCAAAGTGAATGCCTCTCTTTAAACAACCCACACTTCCAGATCGGTTTTTAACTTCCTTGGTCTTATATTACCTTTTTTCAGGCTATGACATAAGTAAAACAGGTCACAGTTATACTGATAATACAGCTGTTCTTGAAAAATTAAAAACTACATAAAAATGTTATGTGTGGTGGCTGTTATTTTGGTTAGTATTATTTCAATTCTTAGTTTCATCATTCAACATCCTTTTACAGAGAGACTATTTCTATGCTTTCTCTACCAATATACATTAACCATTTGGGAAGTCAGTGTTTTATGGGAGGAGTGGATTTTTAAAAAGCAATACCTTGGTAAAAAGTAACATTTATATTATGCTAGGTGACTCACAAATGAAAAAAAATCTTAATAGAAAAGGGTGTCTAAAGACATACAGTCAAAGCTGTATTTCACATTAAGAGTATGTTGAAATTAACACTGAAGACTGAACCAAAATGAATTATACAAATTAATTATTAATTTATATAATAAATATATTGATTATATTAATTAATTATAAGGGGTGTTTCCTTGTCAGCATACAGTGGACAAACATTATCAAAGAAATGAAAAAATGACAGAGTAACCAGTAATGTCCGTTACCCTTGGCCAATAACCGTTTCAAATCCAGGTGATGACAATTTTTCTTACAAGCCAAGCATTCCAGTATCTCTCCTCTTAGCTCCAATTAAAAGTAATTCTACACAACATGTCTATTTTAGCTCATTTTTATTTTAGCTTTAGTGGACCAACATGAAATCTGCAGGTTGACTGCAACCAAAAGGACTATGGCATCCAGCCACCACTCTCGTTAGTAAACCCAGCCATTGTGCACCTCCACGTGCCTGGCATGCCCCAAACCTCTACGCTGCACCCACACACCAGGTACAGCCCACACTGTTGCTATGATGTGACCCAAGCTACAGAGGCCGTCAAGGTGCCCCAACAATCAGATGGCCAGTGTGTACAAATCTACTAATGTCTGTAAAGAGAAAGGTCATCCTTCTTGATTTCATTCATTTCACAAGCATATTTCCTGCTGGTATACATCTAGCCATGCTTTTAAATACAATTACCTAAAGCATTCATGTTACTTTGTTCTCAGTGACTCAGAATATTTGATGACAAAGTATCAGTTACATTTGTTCTATAATTAATATACTTACAGTTATAATTGGTTCCAGTGAATTGCTCTGAACAGAGGAAGTAACACCCACCAAAAAACACCTTTAACAACCACCCCCCCCTTTTTTTTTTTCTGTAATACAGCCTTTTAGGGCAGGGGAGTCTTTAAGCTCACAAATATCCTGAGGGATATTCTAGAAAATAGATTTTTCTGAATGGTGCTGAGCCTGAGTAAAAGACTACTGATCTTCCCAATGATTTAACATTTACTTTTGCATATGAAAATACAGGGCACGTTAGTATTACTCTGATATCCTACAAGCCAAACAAAAATATTGCAAACTACAAAAGTACAGAGTGTTTGATGTGTACTACCTATGCAGGATGACATTAAAAGACTATGTTAATACTGTAAAAGTTAAACCAAAAGTGCAAGTCAAATCAAGGTTGCTCACCTTCCTTTTCCATTAAGATCCAGTATTAATTAGTGAGCAAAATGACTGCCCTCAGCAAAAGAAGCAATCCTTGAAGATTTATTTCTATAATAGCATCCAGTTTGTGTTGAACCTTGGTGCACAAAGTTTAAGAACAACTTGCATGGTTGTTCTCCAATTTTTTTGTGTCTGTAATGGGTGGTTTCCTAAGCTTCAGGCACCTTGCATTTGACTGGCCTTTAGCCAAACCACAAAAGAAAGCAAAGATTTGAACATTCACTGGTTGCCTTAAACAATATGGAATCTTTACATTTTCTACAGCACATTGGTCAACAATATTTAAAGTGCAAACTTACCTCTCTTAGTACAGGATCTGTTATTGAACTTAAATTTACAGCTCCTTCATAAGTCAAATAGTAGAATACATTCAGGGATCTAACAGCCTCTGGTCCTTGCTGTTTGTAGCCAAAAATCAGATCAATCCATTGGTGAAGCTGGCAGGAAACAAACTCACTTTCTAATGCCTGTAAAAAAGGGAAAAATAGAGCCTTCATTTCTAAGTAGTAGAAGTATATTCTGAAGAGCGTACAGAATTATCCTAACAAGTCCCACTACTAAACTGGTAACAGTATTTTAGAAATTGTACCATAAAAAGAACAGGTGGCCCCCGTGATGGATGCCAGGGTCTCATGTCTAACCCTGCCCTGCTTCCCACCAACCGTAAACCCCTTGCCTTCTTACCCATAATAGTGGGAATAAGAAACAAGCAATATGTGGAAAGCATTTATACATTTATGGACAGCCAAGCTACGTTTTTACGCACTCTCAAGATGAAATTGTGTTTTGCTATGTGTGATTTGCCCAGTGAATGGCATGCAAGGCAACGTCTTTGTGGCAGACAGACAGAAGGTTGGTGGATTTGGGGGAACTGAACTAACTAGGGGTATTCGAATGGCTGCAATGGAAAATGCTCTACATGCAGGAATACCAACTTGCTGTTTCTTTTACGCATTTCTTGTATATACCTGGTATATAGACCTTTACAGAAACAGTACTATGCTGAATGATTAAACCATTTTTCTGATCACATTATCTAATTACAATCCAATTCCCAAGACAAAAGTACCAAACAATAATGAAACTCTCCATAATGGTATTAGATATATCACAAATACATTCAAAGATAACTTAAAAATCATTTTAATCTAAAGAGTTAATTTGTCTAGATTAAATCACTAGCAGGATTTGCTTCCTCTCTTTTATACAGACAATTCAATATATTTCCTATTTTAATAAGAAGATGGGACAATGTAACAAAGTCTGATATTCGCTTCATGTAAAGAAACTAATAGCATTCTCCTTGTAAAGGAAATTCCTCATTTTGAGCAGATGAAGTTAAATTAATCTGAACACCAAGGAAAGCACTCTGCAATTTGCACACAAAAATGATGGGTTTGTTTCATTAACCAATGCCTGGAAACAACATTTAAATTGACACATAAAAACAGCAATTGTCTTAATTTGTGTGGTGCACTCCACACAAAAGCCCTAAATATGTTCAAATTAGAGCAAGCTGCTTGATTGTCACTGCAGTCTCATGTCATATTAATGCATGACAAACATTAAACCATACACTTAAATGGCAATTTATATCATTTAAATGTTTACTGCCAAACCAGATCATCACTCATTTAAATGTGACTTTCTGACAGCTAATTTCAGTTAATTTTCCTCGATTCACTTAATTAGAACTTTCAATCAAGAAAAGACCTGTACATATCTTCTACTTCATACCACTCTTTTTTTATTATTATTTTTATTAGGATTCCCAGCTACCGAATTGCTGAAAGCATTCTTTAAATTGAATTATCACACAGTATACTATCTCTTTGGATGATCAAATGGAACTATCTTATGACATATGTGCTTAGACAGAATTTTTTTTACTTGTTTTATTTTCTTTCTTTTTTTAAATTAAAAAAAACAGACAGAGACACACAATTAAAGCTACAAAAAACCACAAGCAGGCCAATTAAAAATTAATGATTTTAAAATTGTTTAATAAGATAAAAACAGTCAGGAGTCTCATGAGTGTCCATAACACTACAATTTGCAGCCATAAAATTCTGCAGGGCTCAGCAAATGACAATGATAGGGATTAATTTTCTTGCTATCCTGCTAAAACATTTTAACCCTAGAACATACTTACTATTATCATTACACTATTTCTCTCAGGAAAAAATAGTGTTAAGGACTTGTGAGATTTTTAATATACATTTAGTATGTGCAGACATCTTTGATATTTTGCTTTGTTTTCAAAAACTAGATCTGTAATGGTCATATTACACTTAGAAAACACCTGGACATGAATAACTAAAGGAATATCACTCTGCAGTCTCCTCAGATTAACAGTTAAATCAACCTGACTATCTTAAAAAAGCAAAACCAGAACACACACTTTCTGCCTGTTCATGGAGTGGTTGGTAGCCAATTTACTTCCCTTCTTCAAGTTCAAAATTAATTTACGCTTGCAGTTTGTATGAATTCAGGAGTAGATTTTTTTCATACAGTAAGCAATTTTAAACTATCTCTCTATTTTGCCAAATCACAAATATGAGGGCTAAATGAAAAATGCCTATGGTCAACAATAATACTCAGGACCTGAAGGACAGGCCAAACATTGCATACACAAATTCAAATAATAAGCAAGCTTGCCTGTCATTGCAGGTTCACAGTTAAGTTCTTCCTTGGAGGGAGGTGTTTATGCTATGACTCCATTGATAGAGGATCAATAATTAATGGGCTGTACAATGATTAAAAAATAAGCTAATTTTTCAAGGCAAACAGTGCAATGTACTAGTAGGTGTCATACACACCGTAGATCCACACGGATACATACTATTTAAGATGGGCACCACAAAAAAATCTGAAAAATGAAAAAGGTTCCAATTCGCATAAACGCCACAAGACAAATCTATTACAGTCCTAGCAAGTTCTCCTCTTTTAGAAAGGGATTTTTTTTTTTTAATTATTACTGCCAGCATTTGCCTATTGCAAAACTAAACCAAGGGTATAGAACGCTAAACATTTAGGATTACTTAAACATCTAGGGCAGACAGTGCTCATTAAGACTCACGTTAAATATGGCACGCAGCTATGGGATACTAACTGGCTTCCCATGCCGCTCTTAAAACTACCCAATCAGCCATTAGCACTCCCCTAGCAGGCTGCCTGTATCATTTACACCCACTGCGTGCTCGGAGCAAAACGAGTAAAACACAAAAATCCACTAAAATGTCCAGCATAATACAGTAATATTGAATCCTATTGAGTTATTGTAAAATAAATCAGGGACTAATGCCCAATTGTTAAGGATCAAATAAGACCCTGAAAAGACTGTCATGTGAAGCCACACACAAACTGTCAGTCCCGTCCACAGGGACTCATATTAACTTTGACAAACCATCCTGGGGCTGATATCTGTTTCTTTAATGAGATCTATTAGGCAGAGACTAAAGCACTTGAGATATGCTAAAAAGTACAGTATACAGATGTCAAACACAAACACCTATTAGTAACTTTCATTTCGCCATTCCCAAGGTAGAAATGCTGCAGAAACATCAACAAATTGGAGCTTTGCTCTTGCAAGGACATTTTAGTTTATTCATAAATATTTCTCAAATGTACACTGTGATGTCATTAAAGCAAATGCAATTAAAACTACTTCTTCAAGAATAATTCTGAAATTTATTATTTAATGCCCATCTTTTCATTTAATGTTTTCCAAAAGGAAGGAATAGAGAATAATTTTCTGCTAGAAAGTGAAGACCATCAGTCTAAAACACAAATGATTTGGTAAAGCATGGTCAGAATGACAAAAATATAAAACCAGCCAGGTTAGGAAAGATTTTTCCTTTTTTTCTATAAACACTCTTGTCATTCACTATGATACACTTCCCAAACGATCCTTATCCTATACCCTTGGAAGCAAGATTCTGAGTAACATGGCAAGTATCTCTAAAGTAACTACCATGGGGTTTTGCCCTCTACTTCTTTTTCTGGTTTAGATTATTTAATGGATTATAGTATATGAAATGATGTCTATTAAAAATAAATATATAATGTGCTAGAGATTAGGATGTCCCCATGCTGAAATCAGGTAAAGATATTGTGTGTTTCTTTTCACCAGTTTAGATATTTATTCATAATGAAGCTATTCAGAAATACAAAGCCACAGACTTGCTTGCCTTACTCCTATGCTGATTAAAGCAAAATAATCCCCAAGCATGGCATAAAGCATGCACGTAATTCTTATTTTGAAAGATAGAATACAAGTCCAGCCTCTACAAAATGTGTTTTATATAGCTAAAATTAAAGGAGAAACTTTTGATGAGACAACAAAACTCTTTCTCATGCATAACAAATCTTTCCTATTCATGCAATTAAAAAAAGAAAAAAATCCAGGAATATACTACATTGTCAAGTAAGAAATTACAAATCTCAAGTACAAATAACTGTCTATATTCTCCAAGGGACTGAACATTTTAATTCCACTTTGAAGTAAGGAATTCCCTTTGAATCACTCAAAATAATTGAGGCTTTTTTTTTTTTTTAACTTTCCATTTGAAAAATACTAATGTATGAACAGAAAAGCAGGATTTTGGATTTCACACATTTTAATCATCAACACAGTTTTCATGTGAAAAAGGCACTCTTGTGGAGCACTACAAAGCACTCACATAACTGAGGAACCAGGTAAGTAGTTTAAACTCATTAAGGGTGTACTCTGGGTTGTAAGCATGCGCATGCCCACCCGTTACAAACCCCCACAAACAACTGGAGTAATGTTTGCATGTGCAGGCTTTTAGACACTAGCTGGTAATGCTGCCTTAACATTGATATATGACCTCTGTAAGCTACAATGAAGAAGGCTGCTTTTTTCAGCCTAATTAGAACTGTTTCAAATTTTCCTGCTAAATATATGATAGAAGGTCCTTTCAACTTTTTTTTTTTATTCTACAGTTTCTTTCCATGTCAACTTTGTTCCAATCAAAATATGCTTTGAATTAAATGATTTTGATTCAATATGTGGATCACATTTCACTTCTAAGATTTAAAGTCCAAAGAGGAAAAGTTTAGGCTGTTCAAACAAAGCAAGAGCAGCCACTTTGCAGAAAGCTATTCACATTTACAAAGACTGACAAATTGTTTGTGTGCACCATTAGGTCTAGTTTCTGCAATAGTTGCCAGATTTCCTGTCCTCCTAATAACATATTAACTCTTGAAGTGCTGGCTTTATCTTTTGAGGTTTCTCAGTACCTGATAGTATTTAAAAGTAAATCATCAAATACACTTTTGTCTGAAACACTACCTTACCACATGGGGAGGCATCTGAAAAACGTATAGAATACTATTAGAAATATATTGAGCTCAAGCTTGCCTTGAAGATATCAGGACGAAGAGGAGGACAGCTGACATACTAAAGAGAAAACAGCATTTTTTATGAGGTAATATAAATTTTGAAAGAATGAAACAGACATCAAAACTTTTTACATTTACATACTTTTTTTTTTACAATTGATTTCTAACTTGCTGTAAATAACAGTTCCAAGCTGAGAGTTACAAAAAATACATATAGTTTTATTTATTGCATTTTGCAATTTGTGTTAACCTGAAATACCTCAGACAGTGAGCAATTATTTTACAGCTTAAGTTACATGGATTATTTCTTTTTTCTTTTATTCTAAAATGCTGCCCAGAAGCATACTGCCAGTGTATTCTTCATTGCTATTATGCTAAAGTTAGCATTTTACTTTATTTTTCTATTTTGTTACCAACAGTCTGATAAAACAGAAAAAGAACTCTGGAAAATACAATCTTAATAGAAAGAGTTAACTCAGATGCTTTATGCAAGAAGACTGATCTTACAGAGCAAAGGAGATCAATAGCTATAGGAGAAACTCACACTTAGGAGACCCCTGGAAGATAAACTTCCCTTCCTCCACTTCCTCTACTTCTCTTTATTATCAATAAAGCACTAAGTAATGACAAAAGAGAAACTGAAATAAAATGAAACAAAATTTTGTGGCAAGGTAAATTCTGCATAAGCATCACTTAAACAAAAAAAAAAGTGGCAATCTAATGACTCAAGATCCTATCTGAATTTATGGAATTATTACCAAAACAAAAGTTAGGATAGTGTTTAGCTAAAAATCTCCAGCACTTGTGCATCTTTTGCCAAGGTCTATACTCAGTCTACAGTTGTTATTTTGTAGTTTTAAATGGACGAATCAGCTGCTACATATTTTATAAAATGAAGGCTACATTTCCTTTGAAATTCAGCTTTAATCTCAACTGAAGTGTTTACCATTAGAAGCCAAGAACATAAGATTTAGGTAAACATGAAAACTTGCCCTCAAGCATTCACATCCACACTCTCCGTAAAGGGCAGAGATCATCCTTAAAAATTATTTTTCATTATATGCAATATGCTAAGTATATCCATGGTAATCTGGAAATTTGAAAGCAATATTTTAAGGCAAAATTGCTACCATTTATTATGAAGCGTATATAGGTAAACACACCAAATGCTACATTTTTATTGTTAAGTTGCCAAGTTTAGACATCTAAGTTCTGGTGCCAGCAGATGCTTAAACTTACTCATGTGAGCAATTTCACTTCATTCACAATAAAACAGCTTACATGGGTGAAGTTAAGCATCCTGGGCTGCAGGATCTCCTAAGTTTTGTTACAATGTCATAAGAAGACCCAAAGCATTATAGCTATTAGAACATCTGGAGAGCCAGACTTAAAAACACAAAATTCCAAAGATGGCAGTATAGTGTAAAGAAACTGCAAATAGGTTTAAGAATGCCAAAATGGGTGCTAAAAGCAGTGTAGTTATACTATCTCTGTGCTGAATAAGGGATAATTTGCCCACAGAAAATGTAATTGGTGTATCCTTTTCACTGAGTGCGCACACAGGTACTCAGAACAGATGAAGAACTATAAATTCATGCTAGCTTTCCTCACTTGTTCACATAGCCACAGGCATAGTTTTGACAATAATACATTGAAAAAGAGTGGGCAGAACCTGTCTCAGCCAACTGGCTCCACAAAATAACAGAAGCTTTTCAAAGAAATACTAAGAATGGTCCCTTTCGGATTGTTTGATTTCTTCTTAGACAGAGATAGAAAAGATACAGAAGAATTGTGAAAAGAACAAAATCTGACCAGCGTGGCTTTATTACATTCCCCTACATGAAAAATAATATGTAAAAGCCATAATTAATTACAGGTGTGGAGTCATACAAAAGGCTATCATTATTCATAAATATGATAATACTGATGTATGTGGCTTGCATTTCTCCCTCCCCTGAGACATTCAGAAAATCTAACCATGACTGGTTAGACCATAACCATTTCTTACTACAAATATGGTTAAAAGCACATATCTGTAACACCATGAAATGCTGTTGATTTCTCCACCCTTCCCTCTCCTCCCTCCTAATTTTTGTCCATGTTTAAAAGTCTGCTACATTGTCAGAGGATTCTGCCATCAGAAGAGTCAGCAACATCTCCCAAGACCAAGAATATCAGTCTCGATGAAAGTCCCTTTAAGCCTCCCTCTTCCCCAAGCAGCACCAAAATGAGGCGGGAAGCTCCCTCCTCCCCAAAATCCAGCAATTCCTCTCCCAGGTCCTCCAGCACTTGTTTGCTTGAAGACTGACAGACTGGATCTGGAACCTATTACCCATGGAAGCACAGACTGTTAACCACACAGCTGACAGTTGGCTCAGTCAAATTAGCTTAAATGAAGTTTTGTATTAAGAAAACAAACAACAAAATCCCACAAGATACGACTATATTTCACAACACAGTGTTGTGCACCAACAGAGCTGATGGAGTCGGTAGGGAAGCCGCCCATCGGTGCTAGCGTAGCATGCCAAGCTAACATACCTCTTTTCTCAGAAGGTTAACGCAGGTATACTGTTTCTAACACTTCAGCTAACTTGCATACACCTAACCGGCTTCTGCGTGGCATTGAGTCGTGCCTTGTCAACATGAACACAGTTGCTGCCAAATGCCAAGTATTAGCCAAAGACAAACTGGAAGGTCAGGGTACTACGCACTTCTGACAGAGCATTTGTCACGGCAAACAGTGATTCACCCTTTAACGCTACAGATTCTTTCTTGTTACAAGAGACTTGCAAAACGCACGCTACAAAACTGTAAACCATATAAAATTTGCTTGCCTTTGAGGCTGAACACATCTCAGCTTGCTATTTTACTGAAACTTTGAACTGAAACAGGCTGAACAGAAATTCAGAAAACTGCTATAGCCAAAGCCAATGTACTCAGTGTTTGGGTTTTAGCTTACATACCACTAAACACATACACTGCTAGCATAATTTTAATATAATACATGATGAAACTTAGTGAATGTGGTGAAGGTCATGAAGTTTTTTAGAAGGGGAAAATGTCTTAAACAAGAACTAAACTTGCATGATCAAAACACAAAAGAAGTTTACATGAACACAAACAGAACAACACTGGGAAGAGCTGTCATGTAAAGTATTAGGATGACTACTGCAGGTTTCGATCTCATTTAATCCTCAAATTAAAGTTTAAGCCTACTCATACTGTCTGATTAACAACAGCACAGTATACTTCATACAGGAAGAAACTGGTGATTTTTTTATACATATATTTTACAGCTAAACCTCCTCCTACATTTCACCCTTCTGATTTAGTCTGCTATTCCAAAGTCAACTGTTCCTTTATTTTTGTACTCTATTTCAACAGCTTGCAACATTTATAGTGTGCTTTGATGAGTCAGTTGTATATGCAATTCATGTGAAATGTGATGATCAACAGCTATCAGTACACATATAAGGAGAGACAGAAATGGTTGCAAACACATGGTCTTCAAATCACTGCAAAGAGCACAAGCAAACAGAATAGTTGTAGAGACTAATCTAACTTGTCTTTGAAGCCAGTTCCGGGAAAAAATATTCTAGAAAAACTTGTTTAAGAATCAGTATGACAAAAGGTCAAAGAATTTAAAATTTAAAACACAGGTTAGATGCAAGCCTGGCAGACAAGTCAATTCAGTCTTGTCATTTGACTTGTCTGCTAATTCACAAAATAGGAAGTGTTCAAGAGCTTTTGGAGAACAGAACATAAGATTTACAAAGGCAATTAGGGTACTGCATCTGAATAAATCAAATTGTTACAGGAAAAATAGGAAATAGCACTATATCATCACGTAGCACAACTGTGTAATGCATTCAGGGGCTAACATGCATAGATAAGCACGGGATTTGTTACCTTGCAATCATTATGAACAGACAAGTCCTGATCTTTTATGAAGACATTTTGTGCAGTTGCTTAGGACGACAACAATACAAAGTATGTTTGGCAAAGTCACCAGGCTCCCTAAAGTTGGCATTTAACTTGAACAACACAGGAGAGAGAATCATTATTTAACAGTGACAGAAAAAGAGAGAACACATGAGTCAAAGACACTATCAGCATGAGATTCTACAGTTCTAAGGCTTTTCYGTTTGCTTTTAGAAAATGTTTTTTTTCAGCACAAGAAATAAAAAGGGAAGGGAGTCCTGGTAGGGCTGGCTCCTCTTTTTTTCTCTGTCTCTGTCTATCTCTCTGTCTCTCTCTCCTCACACCAGAGCTTCTACATTCAGTATTTAAGAGAAAATTCAGATTTGTGGAAGATGAAATACTATCTGAAAAATGAAAAGGTTTTTGCAAGTTTGCCCAAACGCAAACAGGTTTTCATGGAACATCTTGTTTTGGCACATTTGCTAAGCAAGTCTGGATCCAGACGAATTGGTGTTCAAGGGCAGCTCACCTTATGTCAGATAGCCTAGGATGAGCACTTTCACAGTCTCCTCATTAAGGAGGACCCTGCCCCAGTGTTTCTTGATAGTTTGACATGTGGTGTCCCAGTGGATCCCCTGGGTTGTCTTCGACTCCCTAGGAGTATCTTGGCTAGTGCTGGAATTTGTGACAGAACCAAGAGTTCTTAGGAGTCAGGTTAGACACCCAAAAGGAATCAAACTGAAAATGGATCATAGTTGTAAATCACTTTTTAAAATTCCCATCCTTAGGAAAAGCCAAATCTCTCATTCTTGTTCTAATTTCATCATGCACTGCATGGTGAGTTTCAGCCAGTTCTATTCACAATGCTTTTCTGTGGCTTGTTCAATTTCTTCTGAATTTTATTCCCTTCCTTTACTTAAACTGCTTCAAACTTTCAGGTTTTTCACTGTGACAGCTGTACACAGAAAGACAAGTGATATACTGGCAATATTGAGCACACTCACGAAATCAAGGTGTAAACACCTCAAAGAGCAATAGACATTCTGTAGCCAGTTGAGAGCAAACTTTTCATAATCTTTATAACACTTTGCCATGAATGGTGTTAGTAGGAAGGGAGCGGGAGATGAATATTATAAAAATTTACAAGTTATATATTGAAAAAGTATATGGTCAAAGTTATCATTATTTTAAATAAATTAAAATTTTCAAGTTATAAGCTGAGTAAGATGTTAAATGAATCTAGAATTTTCACTTCTACCAACAATATAATTTTTTCTTCACAGAAGATGGCTAAAAAAGCAAGTTTTAAAAATAAAATAAAAATATATTGCAGTAAAACAGTATTTAGCCCCCTCCTATTAATCATTCAGTTCAGAGACTGAACTGCTAGAGATGTTTCAAGCCTTTTTTCTTTACCAGGCAAACAAGTAAGCAGCTGATCTAAGACATTACTTCCCTGTAGGGAGAAATAAACAAGTTTTAAAACCCCATAATGTTTTAAGTAGCAACAACAAAGTCACAAGGTTTTAATCAACTACCATTGTACTAAAAACTACTTATTCTGACTTAAGGTAACACTAATACATGAAATTTTATAAATAAAATCCCACATTTCTGCCATGCAAGCTTTACTGTCTGGAGGAAGATAAGCATAAGGATAACATCAAGTCCTTGTCTCAAGTTCAGTGTCATTCAGAGCCATCATTAACTGGGAGATCTTATTCCAGAAAGCTGTAGGTTCCCATAGTTCCTCACCATTATATATGTACAACAGAAGAGCTGCTGCAAGTATTCTGGATGCCTAGTCCAATCTCTGTAACATTTTATAGTTTAACTAAGTAAACCTCGCAGGCAGAGCATGAAGGAAATTAACACTATTTTTAAGAAATCTGGTACATGTCAGTATTTTCATATGAGGAGTTACCCTTTACTTTGGAGGACAGACTTTTTTCTTTCTTTCTTTCTTTCTTTTTGGAGCCAAGTAAAATAGCACAGAATGTTTTTGTAACATTTGGAAAAAAAGATGCCTCAAACTAGCAACTGGCCTGAATCAGAACTATACAAAAACAGGCCAGGCCGGGGACTCAGTTGGCAGGGGACAGGGCCATTCCTCCTCTCTGCTGACAGCAGGAAAACCCTTGGCGACGGTGTAGCCTGGAGCTCGGACCTCGCTGTGGACACCGCACAGCTGCATGCTGACTGTGGAAGAACGCTTGCACACCTATGGCAGCCTGATGTTACAGAGAGAGCTGCTGAGCATTTCTGCTGTAGGCACCAACCCTTTGCAAGAAAAGCACTGTTTCTGCCCATATGGGAAGCAATCTATTTCAAGAGAACAGTAGAATTTATATTCAGTCATAAACGCAAGCCTGCCCTGTTTTGAATCAAAGCAGCCTGGTTGCGGCGTCCCTTAATGCTCCTTTTGCTATGCAAGCAAAAGGCAAGCAGCAAGGCAAGAGTTAATTGGAGGGSAGGACGGGAGGGGGTGGTGGAGGAGACCAGAGAGTTAATCAGGGAGCATATCCAGAGCCAGGCATGGATAGGCCTCACTAATGAGCCTCAAGTACCCTGCAGTGGCTTTCAAACCTAACTGGCTTCAAACGATGCCACCCCATGACAGAATACTGCTGGCCATACGAAGAGGATGATTAGAATAAATGACTGGAGTAATTAACTCTGATTTGAAACCACCTGACTGGAAAGAGAAGCTAGGAGCTGTTTAGCTGATGGTCTTCTGGTAGAAAAAGGAAGCTTTCCTTTACTCTAGTGTTTGTACGTGTTAAAAGAGCTCTTCCTTTCAAATAGGTATTTGGTGGCACTAATGAAAAGCAGCTTTCATTCAAGGGCCTCCCCATTCATTTTGAAAGGAGGAGAAAATAAAAGCTTCAAAGTAGAAATAATTTACTTCATCCAAACCCCTCTTTGGTGAGCCCATAGTTTGTAGTATCATCAGAACAAAATACTGGTAAAAATACGCTTTAGAATCCTTTTCTCTCTTCATAGGAAGTTTAAACATTTTAACAATGTCCATAATTTCTTTTCAATAAAATATTAAAGCCTTTATAAAGAAATCCAATCTTTGCATTTTCTAATTTTCATGCCCATGTTGCCAAAATTTTTAAAGCACAAACGTGGTTCATTCCCTCTTGTTGGGGGAACTTCATTGCTTGCACTATGGAAAACAGCAACCATTTTATGTATTTTGAAACAGGATTGGCAATCGCCAGCAGCCCTTAGGCAGTAAACATATTCCCTGCACATTCACTTTCTCCACCGCACTATCTTGCCACTTTATTTTACAAAGCGGAATTACAAAGAGTGAGGGCATTACTACCTGCTGTTTTACAAGCAATCAGCAATTCATTGTACCACTGTTGTCCTGTACCTGCTGAGTAAATGCTTTTAAAAAGTTCCACTAACTGCCCAGTAACAACTACAGTACGGTAGCAAAAGCAATTCACCAAATGTTTATACCGAGACTCTGATTTATTTGACAGCTTTACACCTTCAAGACATGATATAATTAAATGTTTTGACAATGAAACAAAAACTGTATAAATTAGAAAGTCATTAAAGAAGTACTGTATCTAAAATTAAAATGTAGTACAGGTATAAAATACGATTTCTGAAATGCTGCTATAAAATAGATAAAATGTATTTGATTTTTATAGCATGAATTTTTATCTTAGACTTTCTGCTACTATATTAAAATATTACACATATAAACATTTCTTCACTTAATCACTGTGAATGCAGTTCAAACAAACTAAAATGCAATTGTAAGTTATTTTTAAAAAGGCAATCAAACCATGACTTAAAGAAAACCAGTGGACCTAAAATACTAGGGGACTCTTTTAAAGTTAAAACAAAATAGTAAGCAGCATTTTAATTTATTGTGTCACTTTTTGATATTTCAGTTATTTCAAAATATAAATCAACAGCTGCCATGATGGCTTAGGGGACAAATAACGTGCTATGACGTTAATCCCAGCCCTCCAAGGCACACTAGTCCAAGCCTCAGACAAGCCTTTGTGCTGCTGTAGACCAGTGAGGCGCAAGCTGGCGCTTCTGATGGAAGAGAAGAGGGCACACAATGCATAAGGAATGCTAAAAATGGAGTTCAGAAGGAGGAAAACTAGCAGCTGATCACTTCTGTGTTCACAGGATGACCGAAGATAATGGGGGGAATCAGTGTTGTTGTTCAAAATGAAAATAAGACTGCCAAAAATAAAATTTTAAAATACAAACAAATGCCCCTAAACTATGGTTGCTCACACTAAGGTCAGTTTATGTCTTTAAAACCCAGTTTCATTATCATTTTTGGTAGTATGTGTTTAAAATTTGAGCTTATTGCTAGACTTAAAAGTAAATGTTTAAACAGTGTATAATTATATAACCATAACTTAAACATTAAAGCCTTTAAGCAACTATGCTGAAACATTTAGAATCAACTTTCTAATGCAGCTGAAGAGCCCTGTTGTTCTAAAGGAAACTGTAATCCAGCAAAAGGTAACAATGACCAGTTGTTTATAAAAACCACTGAAATGTTTGGGAACTAGTTCACATTCTCATGCTATGTTTATGTTTCCATTTATCATCCTTCTCCTTGAGAAGATAGCTCAAAAGGAAGAAAGACTAGAGAACAAAATTTTGTTTAAATTACACATGCAGACGTCAGGTAATTCAACAAATCGAGACAAAAAAGGGATGCCTGTATATATCTAAAATCATTATTGCATTAAATCATTTTCTCCTCTCTCTTTCTGTAAGGGACCCAACCTTGCAGTGTAGTTTATATTTATTTTGTATATTTAGCTTTGCCAAGAACTTCTAGCTTGCAAGTTAAGAAAAGGAACCAGAAATACAGTCAAAATGTAAGAGTATACTATCTGTAACTGTTCCTGAGTCTTATTAAGGAAAGAACAGACTCGATCTTTGCTTAGAATGTGTACCTTAATCATTGATTCCCACTCTCTTCACACTTTTCTTCTCTGCATTGTAACAAAATACAACACAATATAATATTATGTCCATAAAAAGGACTAGGAGGTGATAGGACAATTTCAGGACTGGTACAGTGGCAAACAGAAAAACAGTTATTCATCGCCCAGTTCATTAAGAAGATTTTACAACTTGTTTACTTATGATTCCAGTGGACTGCACTCAACAGAAATCTCTTTTTGTCCTATGCTTATAAATTATTGAAGCCACATACATTTCCATAATGATGCACGTGTAACTGAATGTGGGCAAATTGTTTTCCTTATACCTTCGCTGAAGAAGATTAAAGAAGTTATCATTTTGCTTAATCGAGTGTTTAGGTTTCAATCCCAGATTTAGTTACATGTCCAACTACAGTGGTTTTTGAAATAAATATTTAAGGAAACTCTGACGATCAAAGTAAAAATAGCTAGTGCTCCTTAGAAAGAACTTTACCTTAGTCGTCTTCTATACCTAATTATTGTTACAAGTAATACCTAGGATTATCGCAACTGAAGATTCACATTCGAAAATATTTTTATTTGTGACAAGCTGACAAGACTAGTCTTACCATGCAAGGATTAGATAGTGAATGTTTGCTCATTACAAGATGATCCAAAGTGAAATGAACTTCTCTCCCTAACTGGACTTACAGAGTTAATGCTATATTTAATTCAGGGAGTTGCAGAAAGGAAGCGTAGGTTGGTTGAGCACATCAACCTTAATACAGAATATTCCAAAATTTTATTAATGTAATACTAACGACTGTTTGTTAATCACTCAGCTTACTATGTGCTCATTTCTCCAAAGACTTTTCTTTTCAGGATGTCAATAAATTCCTGTGAACACATACAACACGACAGCATTTTATAATTAAACAAAACGTATCAAAGTAATGGACATATACATACGTGCAACCACTCCATACAGGTGGATTTTTTATGAAATATAGTAACTGAGTGTGCTCTGCTACTTTTCTTAGCATACATGCACACATACTAAAATCTGTTTGGAAAATTTGTTTGATTTTAATGTAAATCTTACTATTGTGATTTCATCTAGAAAATTTTGTAAAATGCTTCATAAAATAGCTCATTGTAAATTTTTAGATCTAAAAAAAGTCTTCCCTTTCTCTCTTAAACAATTAACTTTTATTATAGTAACACTAAGAGTCTACTCCAGGGATCAGGTGACATAGAAACCCCCCCCMCACACACACACACAGAAAAATTCCATCTTGCTCAGAAATCTTCTAGACAAAGTCAGGATTCTCCACATGTCCTAAAGCACACAATCAGCTAGACAATAACTTACGCTATCCACAATAATTTTGATGTTACAAATGAAAGCAGACAGAATGCTTGACTGGAATCATAAGCTACATTCAGTATTCCCCTTCCTACCAAAGATCTAGTCAAATTAGTTTTTGCATGCATGTACACACACAGAAGAATCCTGAAACGCTGCTCAACCGAGCATCCTGTTCTCTGTTCCTGAAACAGTAATCAATGACAATTTTCAGTGATTTTATATAATGCTTTTGCCATTGAAAAATCAGAATTTGCTAGTTGTGAAATTTAATGTAATTCATGCCTTAAAGTCTTGTAAATCAGTTAAATTAAACCCAATCTTTCTCGGAACAACAGTTCTCCCCAGCTGCCTCGCATGCAGGTGAACTATAAAATGACTGCTGCCTTTCCAAGGGTTCCTACCACGATTCACAGCAAGGCTTGTGTATTTCTGTATTTTAGTCTTTTGTAACTAACCTGGTCTTTACTGATCTTACAACTGTGACAACATTTATGTTACATTACTCACAAAATTTGGGGGGAAAATTTCAACTTCTAAATGAGAACAACCATACTGAATTTCTCTACGTCGCAACTAATAAGGAAATGAAAACTCATCTGTAATGAAATACTGAAGCATTGTAAACTGCACTGTTAATAGAAATGACACACAGAGATTTCACTATGTAAAGTCTTTCTCAAGTTTTAAAGTATTTAAACAAATCCCCTGTTCTGGAATTAAAACAATCATAACTAAATAGCTGCTTTGAAAGTTAATGCTATTAGTACTAAAAATCCAAGAATCAATACCGTAACTATCAAAATCACAAATGCATATATATCACAAAGTTCCAGAGAGTTGTAAATCCTTCCGTTTGAGCCAGTTACCATGTCTTGATATTTATGTACCAAATATATAACTGCTACAGAGGAAAATATAAAGCTTCAATACCTCCTTTAAAATGTACATTCATTTTGATAAAATCCCTAATCATATAGTCACAGGAATTTCTCATTTAACATGGTAGAAACCAAAAAAGCCTTTACATATTTATAGCACTTATGCACTGTACATATGCTAAACATAATCCATTTAGTTTTTTTTATACAAAAATACAACAGATCACACTATCAGTTTATCATAGCATAGCAATACAGAAAATAAGAAACACACTTACATTAATTAGCCAGTTAAATGCATACTTCCTGATTTGTCCTTCAAACTCCATACAAAAAACTCTATTGTTGCAAGCTGAATTGAAATGTTTAGTGTATGATCATTGGCAATACTAAAAACTTCCAGTGAAAATGTACAACTTTGTGTACGCGTGCACACACAAAGAGAGGAAGATAATAAAAACTTTATAGCTGCAAAAATGGAAATGTATATATTGGAAAAATCATGATTAGCAAGACACGATGGTAGTTAAAACTGTACAGTTTCATATTTGACATCACTCTGTCGGTTTCTGCCCCCAATTGATACAGCTAACATGTTAATAAAATATTTTCCTTAACACCTGAAAACCAGAAATATTGAAATGTAAAAGGTTCTTAAAAACAATGTGTGTTAAATTTTTGAAGTACTAAAATCATCTTACTTTTTCTGAGCAAAGGAAAAATCTAAGAAATTCAATCTCACAGTCTACACACAGAAGCAAAACCAAAGGTGTCTGCAGAAAAGATACCCTTTAAAAGCTAGCTTATGACTCAGTTATGGACAAAAACTTCATCAGCTGCCTGGTGTTTCAGGGCTTGTTTTCCAGTCATTTCACTGCCACTAGGTGATATGTTACAACACAAGGCGTAGTACTGAGATCGGATGCAGACATAGGTGGGCAATTAGAAAGTCCCCCGCGAGAAGCCTTGAAAAGGGCTGAGGACTAGGAGCGTGCCTAAGTGCAGCGAATGGAAAGCTACRGGGGCTGCCTCACCGTGTGACTCCAGGGGAACGAGGCCCCCTCGGGCCTCCGTGAGGCACAAATCCTGTCTGAGCAGCAACGGTGACGCTGCTGGATGGCATGGGACTAGGCGCTGCACAGAGTGGGGGGCACGCTGGAGGGTAGAAGGAGGAGGCACAGAAGAAAGAGACCTTCATTCTCCGCACAAGGAAACTAGGAGGAGGAAGGAGAGGGGCTACACTGCCAGCCCTGGAAGTCATGATTCACTCTTCACAGTTAAGGAAGAGTTTAAAAATCGTTATTAAAAATTACACGTCTCAAACTGTGGTACTATTTTTATTTGCCTAGGAAGCTTTGAGACTTCAGAGTTCACATTTTCAACCTTTTATCTACACAGTCAGAAAACTGTTTTAGAAATTGATAAATTACAAAAGCTCAGATTTCCTCAAGCTAATAATTTCAAGAGCAACAGCTTAAGGTAAATAGCAAATATGGCAAAATCAGAATTGAAGTGACAAAGCCTGACTTACGGGAGGTGAAACATGAAAAAAACTCAAAGAGAAGGGTTACTGGAACTACAAGGATAAAGTGGTAGTACAGCACACTAGGTAACCTAAAGCTTCTTCTACATGACACAGCGGGCAGTTCCCATTATACTGAGTGAGAGGTATACTAATGAACATTTCCAAAGGCCTTACAGCTCTTAGAACATTCAAGGGAAACAATTGCTTAATATAGCTACTAAAAATCATATAATTAATAAAAATATGAAAACAAGCAACTAGGTTTACATGAGTCTTATGCTAATCTCTGCAAACACAGGGCATTAAATGGAACTATTACCAATGATTAGAATTTGAAACTTATTTCTGTAATAACAAAATTCATTAATTCAATAGGTATAGCCAGTCTTTCCTTTTTTAATACCTAACCCCCAAGAACTTCCCCTTTAGAAAATTCAGAAGTTTGGACTTTAGCAAAACAAAATCAAAACTATGCCATAGAGTCATTTTTTTCCAACCGCACAAAATAATGCCACATCCCTCTATTTAGACATGTCATAATGAGTAATATACACAAGGAGCAAAAATATTGTAAGAAAATAAACAAAGTTTACTTTACACACAAAGCAAAAATGTATCTATAATACCACTCATAAAAGTGAAAAATTAACAAGCAAAAGCCACAATGAAAGAAGACTCAAGTACTGGTACAAATCCAGACGTAAGATTAATGAGAATCATTCATTGGTTTAAAGAGCATGTGCCCAGTTCAGTTTACGTAGGAACAATAATGGCTTTTAAAATACTGAATTCAGATTTGATTTTTAACCGTTTCCTAAGGAAATCAGCCTTAGGTTCCTTGTCAGTTCTTCTGTTTGTCCGTTCCTCCCTCAGTAACACTAGAGACCTTTGGCATATTTCAAACAAATCAGCAAGGTCAGTGAAACTCTCACCTATAACTCCATTTGCACGGCTTTGGGGACACCCGTGGCAGGCTACAGGTAAGAGGGGTACGCAGAAATGCCCACCAAGGGCAGGGCAGGCAGAACACCTAGGAAACTAGGCTTCAGCAATTCCGCTGCTCATCGAAAAACTGGTTACCTTTTCCAGATAAATGTTTAAAGATGAACTTTCTATAATGAAACAGATGTTATCTTAAAAAGAAGCAATTTCCAATTCTATTTTGAGAAACAGCATGAGATAATGTTGGAGATCTTCAGAATACATACTAAACAGGATGGAAGCACTTTTAAGGTTGCTTTATAGAAATATATACCTTTTTCTTTAGCATTTACTTTTAAGCACTTAATTATACAAAATAATTTTTAGTCTTTTTAAATTTACTTTATACAGATTTCCATTATTATGACTTATGAAAAAAGCACATAAATTCAGTTCAACCTGAGAAATTACATGTGTTAGTACTTGAGTTAGCAAAATACAAAATTGTTCTTTACAGCTTACTGTGTATCACAGCTTTCATCTTCATAAATAACTACATAAACTGAAAATGTGCAATACCTTAATTAAGCAAAAAGAATACCTCCCTAGATGCTAAAATCAGAGAATTAAAAAAAAACAAAATACAAGAATTCAAGGATCTTTGCTGCGTAAAACTAGACTACGAAAAAATCTTTACATGTTCCTTCAAACACCGAGCAAACATTAACTTTCTCTCTCCATATACTCACAAGCCACATGTGTCACTTCAAAATCCAAATCCAGATTTTGGAGAGAACTTGCATGTTTTTAGGACTGCTACAGTATGCTATGAAGCTACTGTTTCTACATATACTTAATACGAACCAGTCCCTGAAACACTAACTGAACATAAATTAAAAATTTGGTCATTAATTTTATTTTGCTCTGGAATCGCCATTACTGAGAACAATGGAGCACAAAACACAAATCTACCATACATTCTTATACCGCTTTGTGAAATTTGGCATCCATCAGTGTCATATAAAACACATTAAAAAAGCAGCACTACCAGTTTTAGCACAAATATTTAAAGCAGTTCAGTATAAACTTTACATCCAAATAAAGTCTACTAATATCCAGCAAGCAGTGGTGCAGCTGCATTAGCTCATGTAATGTTTCACACGTGGAAACCAAGATGCAAGATTACCTCATTTATGGTAACACTCATAAACTACACAGTACACAGTAAACATGTCTACCCAGCAAATTAAAATATCACTGCACTATGCAGCAGCTGAAGCTATCCAGAACCTGTTTATAATCCAATAGAAACAGAAATTTGTCTTCAGTTCTAGAAACGAGGGGGGGGAATCAAAGTCTTTAAGTAAAATAAACTGCATTGCAAGTGTCACTTGCCCCAAGACTTCCTGCTTCCCACAAAAGACATGCACCCATTCCGGAGATCAAAGGTCAGAGCTTTACAATAGAATACATTGTAAATAGGTTTAAAATAATTGAATACAACTGCAAACCAAGGACTCATTTATAGCTTGCTAGGAAAAAAGATATAGCTGCTTTAAGTCATTCCAGTATATGAACTGAAACCTGCATTATAAAACTGCATCTGCTTCAAAAATACCAGATCACCACCTGCATACCAGTTGGATTTGGTCATTCTACAACCACCTAAATAATGAAATGCCTTGAGTAAATTATATGCCACCACTGTTTTGATTATCCTCCTCAATGTCTGGAGAAGCACTAAAAACGGCCATATCCACCACCGAAAGGCTGGATGATCGGCAGTTTTCGTAGTAGCTGAATCTCATGCCTAGGGAAGGCACAACCACTTATTCTTTTTGAACCAACAAGCATTGACACACTGCTGTAAATATTCATCCGTGAAATAAATTATTTCTCATGCTGTACTAATCACAGTGATCAGACATTTATTACATAAATGTCTAGTGGCTCAGTGCCTGTTAGGTTGACTACCTGACTGGGGAGGACGGCATAATGCTCTTTTCCATTGCTTTACTTGCCCCAAATAAATTAACTTCCATTCTGTATCTGAAGGTGTTGCCAGCAAGTAGAACCAATTCCAGAATATTATCAAGTGAAAAGTTGCTGAAGAGCATTCTCCTGTCAGGTATGTTAATAGGAAATCTGCAGGAGGCCTCACTGCAAATAGGGATGTAGTTAATACTAGTTTATATCTACCTTCCCTTCTGTTCTTTTTTTTTTTAAAACAAATTCAGCATTTGCAGAAGGAGTAAAGATGACAATCTTAGATGTAACCAATGTAACCACATATTCCTCTCCAATTTGATTAACTCTTTTTTAAAATTCAGTAACAGAAAGGCCTTCACTTCTGAGCTGGAAAAAAAAAACTGTTTGGAAAATGAACATGTTAAATACACACATCGCATACATTATAATTTATTATAGTTATCTTTGCAGACCACAGGCTCATTCACAATTTACAATCAGCACTATTTTTCAACCAAACAAGAGCAACTATGTCACATAAGGTCTATATTCAGGATCAATGAGTAAAAGCTTTAGAATTACTATGGTTAATAAAAGCTTTTATAGCTCTTTATACATCCTCTTTAAATGCCCCACACAAGCAATGAGATAATCCTCCGAAAACAAACTATCACCTGAAAGTTATGTTTAGTAGGGCTTATCTGGCATGGAATCTGTCCCATATTAGTAAAGCTCAAGTATCCTCCTTCAGGGCATAATAAATTTGGAGGTTTGTTGAGATCTGTTAATATATTCACTATGTCCCCAGTACAAAGGTAGGAAATCATTCTATAATATTTACTTATCTCTGTTGTTAACCTTAGCTACCTCTATTAGACTAGCAATTACACCACTACAAAACCATAATCACTAGTCACAGCAAAAAAACAGTTCATCACAAGACTGAATTGATGCTCATTTTAACAATGACACATGAACAACTAACTACTGCCACTTCCTTAAATCAGAGGGTTTCAACTTGTGGTTTGCAGATGCCTTTAGGTCTATGGACTACTTCTAAGAGACCACAAAGGGTAATTAAGGAAAGTCAGCTTACTGTCAGTTGGATTAAATTTGCTATACAGGAAAATGCACCTTCAGTGGAAAATTTTATGAGGTCCTGGGGAAAAAAAAATGGTTGAAAGTCACTGCTGTAGATCTCTTTTTATGCAGCAGAAACAGACCTTGGAATTTTTACAATACTTTTGACCTCTCAGCTACTGCAGGGTGAAGATTTTTCCAACAAAACTGAAAGTCTGAAAACTTCAGGAATTTCAGGGTAATGTGATTTCTGATGGAAGATTCACCTTTGTAAGAAGGGTCTGGCAGATTCATTATCTTTTTTTCAATTCATTTGTTCTGGCAGTGTTTGTGGCTGTTAATAAAAGCCTACAGAATACTTCAACCCAATAAAATAGATTTCATCCAAGAAAACAGAGAAGCTGACAGCATAAGTCTCTGAGTACCCTCCTCTGCCATGTAGCACATTACTTATTCTGAGTGATAAATTTCCAGATTTTTCTTGGACAATCAAAATCTTTTAACATAGAATACTACAAAGCAACTATATATTCTTCAGGGAATTTCCATAAATTTCTACTCTCTGTTGAAATCTCTGAAAACATGTAACCAATTTTTCCCACCTGATTGTGTGCTTATGATTCTTTTTCAAGATACTCATAATTCTCAGTTTAAATTCTGAAGACCCAGTTCAAATAGTTGTAGAACAAAATACATTGTCCTTTGTGATCAAAAGCAACTCTTGATTTTGGGGCCAAAAAGCCACCAGCACCCTCTGAAAATTCTGACCACTTTTTCAGGATATCATCTTGGTTTTCATGACCACGAATGGAGATCGACGCCACCATTAATAAAAGGCAACTATTCTTGTCAAGCAAAGTGGTACAAATATTAGAAAGCATTCACAGAAACCACTGCATAAAATAGAAATTGAAAGCTTTCAGGTAATTATCTATATTCTTAAACAATAATTCTATTTTCTCCTCATACATTCTTTTTTTATTCTCCTGGGTAATATACTAATGCATACATACATTGCTATATACACAAGTTTTCTTTAAAACATCATTAAGTTTATGAAGTCAAAAGCCCCCAAATTAGGAAAAAACACAATTAGAGTAGTCTGTGCAAACCTTCACCCTTGTTCCCTGCACCACTGTAGCATAAGTACATGATCACATGAACTTCGTGCAAGCCTGCTGTGCTTCATTCAGTGCACAGGACAGACATGCCCTGAAAGTGAATTGCAAATATATAAAGGAGCTCTCAGATTCCAGTCTCATTTGTTGCAAAACTTGAATGGCCTGTAGTCAGATAGTATGTAGTGAAGTGGGCAGGAGTTTGCAAAAGAGAAAAGACTTTTGGGTTAAAATAACTAAATGCCTCCGTGGGAAGCTAGATTTCATATCTGCTCTGGGACTTTAATTCTAAGTTGCCTATACCAACTTCTTTACAAGTACTCATTAGCTGGACAATCTATACCTGCGGGGGTGTTTGACTTGATACATAGCTTTCTCAAACATAGTTTCATGATTATTTTTACCATATTTTATGCTCAGGGCAAGATTTGTCAATGAAGAGGTTTCAGCTGCAATACTGACTTAAGCAGCTTCTGCACTGTCACCCTACTTCTAGCCACTCATTCCCAATACTCTAATTATGCCAACACAACAATATGTTAAAGAAATATATTAGTATTAAGAAATACTAAATAATTTATTAAATGAGCCCTGCTCATCTTGTACACTAAATATGGCCAGTAGAAAAATAGCAGCATATGATCATTTAGTTAGAGGCTGTGTCATAAGCTAAAGGGAAATGAATAATGTGGTACAAGAAAAGTTTTGGTTTTGTTTTTCAAGTACTCTTAAGTCCATAAACTTAATCCATAAATTCTGCAACGAGGAAAAAAAAAAAGGACTGCTTTAGTCATAAGACTTAGTGTATGAACATGTCTCTATGCCATTTGCAATTAATTTCTAAGCTCATTAAAAAACACAGAACAGAAGGTCTTCCAAAATCATAGTTCTGAAAGAATTCCCAACCCAGACACATTTTCTTAAAATGTTTTCCTATTGCCGGCTTTGTGGAACGGCCCTTCAAGCTACCAAAGCAAACAACTGAATGATGTGAATTCAGACATGTAATGACTGTAAGGTCAGCACATGACTGTTGAGCATTCATGACCCCAAATTAAAAGGTATTACCCTCTACCTACTAATCCTTGGGTCACAAATGTACAGCCCACTCGAGAACATTAAAAATTCCTGAAAGTTGCTTACACTCCAGTGCTTGAAAGATAGAAAGCTAACATGCATGAAATGATCAGATAGTGAAAAGGGCAGTTCTGTTCTCAAACAGTTTATTAAAAATGCTGTGTCTTTCAGTTACCTTTTTGGTTAATAACAGCCCACTAGGATTTTATATTAAAATATCAGAGAACTAGAACCATTGTCTAAAAATAAGCATTTTCATTTCATGGATCCTAACATTTTAAATTCAAACTAGAATTCAAAAGGACCGTGAAAAAAGAGGTTACATTCATCTTACTAGTGAATGTATTAACAAGGTATTATTAGTATAATCAGACAACATGGGATCTACAAATTAAGTTCTACATTTTTGGCAGGGTGCCTCTAGCTTTTAAACTATGTAAGAATATATTTTTAATTACTTTGAGCATTTTCACACCATTTAAGAGGCTGCAACATTCTGTTAGTGAGACTACRTAAAGATTCTTACTTGGGATAAAATCTCAGCCTTTTATGCCATCATGACAAATTTTAGGTCCAAAATGAGCCTGTCAGAATTGAAAAGGAACGCTTACATTTCCCATACTTATTTGTTACAAAAATTACACATTTTTGCAAGGAAGATACTTCAGAAATGAGTCCTTTGTGGGAGACCCCTGGAGTTATGTAATCTTCTAGTTGAGACCAGCTGCAAACTTCACGCCTAATATCCGAACCACAGATTTCAGGAAGCTATTGACTAGATTTCATTTTAGGTTCCTGAACTAGAATCTCCATGAAATCAATGGAGACTTCAAAGCTACCTTCATTTGTCACCCCCTCTCGCATCCCTATTATTTTTATAGTAACACAAAAAGATCCAAAAGAACTGAACAAATCTAGCAACTCTACTGATTCCTCAATGTAGTTTCTCATGAGTTTCTTGTGAAATCCTCTATCTCTATCACAGCTTTCAGCAGCTAAGCTTCTCTGACACTATCTGTGTGCCACCTTCTCTAGGCTCTTTGCAGAAAACTGTTAGCACCAGAAACTCCAGATCTGCAGGACTCCACTGCAGCATGTAACTGGCCCTTGGCAAACAGGTATGTTGGAGACTACTTTGGTTGTATTTCTTCCTCATTTTCTCTCTCTCATTTTTCATAATGTCCTAAACCTCATGCTATGAGGTGAAAGAAAAAGGGGAATCCTTCAGGCAAAGAAAGGTAAAGGAAGCTTTTATCTCTAGGAAACCCTGTGGCTCACTTCAGGGAATACCAATGGAGTAAGTTCATTAACTTCTACCTAAATTTGGATTTACTCTTGTCAGGGAAGTGAGAAAACTGACATATAACAGAGATGGCCATCTGGCAAGACCCAGATTGCCAGGAAGTTTTATCTGATCCTCTGGCACGCTTTGCCAGTCATCACATCAAACAAACTGGGCATAATGTATATATACTGCAGTAGAAAGGTGTATAAATCAAATCAAAGTTGGCAGAATTTATAATATCAGATGGAGAACTAAGCAAACATGACTGTGTTGATCTAGCTGGAAATAAAATTGACCCCTGCATACATGGAATTTACACATTTCTAGTGCACAGCTTAGATAACCACAGTATCAAAGTGGTAGCTAAAACAACACAAGTCAGGTCACTGTTTACACCTTGGGAACAAGGGCCTGTAAATAGTTGCTAATCAGCTTAGACGACACGTCCCATGGGAGAAATCTCAATTCAAAGCAAAATTTTCCATAAGTAGTCGCTTTCAGTTATGGCCATAAAATCTGAACCTCTCTCTGTATTTGGGACAGAAACATCCAAACCCAGAACAATTAATCCGAAAACTGCTCTCTTCTAAACTATTCTAAACCACTAACGCACACAGGGCAAACTGTAACTGGGACAAAGCTCAATGAACTTTTGCAAAGCCAGAGAGGAACACAATCTGCTAAAAATCTGAGAATGGGATCTGTCCACACTAGCAGGAAAACTAGGCTTAAAAAAGCTCTGGGTGTGAGCTATGTTTGCACACAGTTTTGAAAAGGATTTTAAGCATAGCTCAATTCCGGTGCAGATACAGCCCAAAGGTGTGCCTGCACAATGTGCTTGGCATCAGTCTGAAGAGAGGATATTGACAGTGCAGACATCCAAGTCCACTTAAGTATGGACAGTTCATGTGGTATTAGTATCTTAAAACATGGTTTAATAAATTAGGTGATTATAAACAAAATAGTCCTATCAGAATAGACAGCAAAACCAAACTCTTAGTTTATTTGTATTAGTTGAGGCACAATAAATTTAAAACCTATCATTAAAAATAGTTATTCTGTAAATTACTATGAAAATAGAGAACTCTCCAGTAACCCTTGGAACGTGCTCTCACCATCTTCCATTCCTAATCCTCATTACAAAGTTCTTATTCTGCCTCAGAAAGCAGATGGTAAGAGATAATGTCAGTAGCAATTAGGAGGCTTCACTGCCCTTAAGGACTCTTCTGATTCACTCTTGTTATATTTTTTCAGAGATTTTAAAAACAGAATACTTTGCACCATATTATTCTAGGTAGACTATTTTGAACTTCTCCAACACAATTATACAAGTTTTGTTTTGTTTTTGTTTGCTCGCTTGCTTTACTGTGCAGAATGTTGCATATCTAAATTCATTAAAAAAATAAACTATAAATGAAATGTGCAACATTACTTTTCATGGTACCCACTGGAAAGCTCAAAATACTTAAGTTGATTAAAAATGTTAGGAAACTCATTTCTTCTAAACTGCTCACGTGTTACTGAACCTTTCATGCTTTTATGAGTCCAGTTCAACCCTCACTGAAAACAACTAACTTGGATTAGGCCCAAAATTTCTTTTTAAACAGTAGCTTAGAGAAACAGAATAAATCCTGCCCATTTGGACAAAGACAAACACAAAGAACCTCAGAAGACTATAAATTATGTCACTTTGTGCAGAATATGTGTTCTGTAAACTTTTTGCTGTTTAAGACCTATTTGTATGCTGATTATATTGCTGCCATTATTAATATCTTTAATCTTGCTTTATAACATCTTATTAGCAATATTATTCCAGCTAAATAAGGAGAAAATTGCAAAGGGCTACAGAGATTTCACATAATTAATATTTTATAGATTCATTTTCAAACTTTAGTATTTTGGGGGCAAACCATTACAACTGAATCTAATTTCTAATTTAAGATGGAGAAAAGAAAATTACTTCCAAAAGAAACGAATCAGGGTAACTTGGCTCTGGATCCTTCTCTGAGTTACCTAAAACTTATCCTTCTGCAGGGATAATGCCCAGGATCCTCTTACCAACCAGCTACACTAGTGGAAGACATTCCTGTCCCCTGTTTCTCATTAATATTCCTCTGCCAAAGCTACTGTTCCTCAAATCTGCCACAGATATTAGTAAATGAGGACTCTTTAATTTATTTGAGTCAAAGCAAACCAAACTATACAGCTAAAATACATTTCAACTGCTTAAACTAACCTGGGAAGGGTGAGGTAAGCACAAGCATAAGAAATTCCACTGGGTACCTCTAAACTGTGTTTTAACTAACAGCCCTCTCTAATTCAGATAGAATTTTGATGCTTCAAAAGCAAAAAATATATATGGGCTTGAAATGGTGATGTATTGTTTGTGGCTATTCGAGAACAAAGTAAGGAAATCAAACTGGTCTTATTTGGTTTGGTTGTGCAGGTGACTCTATACTCAGCAAATTTAACTAGTGCAGTGAAATAGATCAGCAAATAAGTAGTTAAAGGGGTACCTAACAGCTAGCATATGTACCCTATTAACTAATAAGGATTGGAAATACAAATTATAACCTAGAGATTTGGTTTTGCTTGAACTGTTTCAAGAGAGAAAATGAAAGAAGAACTCACAGTCCTTACATAAGTAAGGATGGACCAACAATCTGACGGAGGGAGCTGACTGCCCGGTACAGTTATTATTCAGGTGTGCACGACCTCAGTTGTTGAAAGCCTGCATTTGTTTTGCTAAATATGTTCTCTTACTTGACTGAGGGGCTATAGCCTGGCCTCTCCTTAAACCAAAAGGGCTATACCTGAACTCCCAATTAAAGGGTAACAACTGGCAGATGTGAGGAAACCTTTAGCAGGAGGTTGATGTTGAGCAGATGGGCCAGGGTGCAGCAACCTTTTCCATCAGTTTCCAGCCACTGCTTTTTCAAAAGTGCATAACCGTCATGAGCCTGACACTACACATCCTTGAGAAGCAGTACATTGTCCCCTGCAGAGCTCTGTGTGGCTACGGTTAAACTAATACCAGAATCACGGCTAACTAGAGCTTGTCCAGCTCTACAAGTCTACACTGCTGACTACAGTTTCACAAGATACTGACTTTAACAGTGAAAACAGTTTAAGAAGTTTCCACTTCTAACTGTTGGTATTTGTCCTGCATTGCAGCTAACCATGCCATTATTTGTTTTAATGCAACCATCAGTAGGGCAACATTGTGAATCTGACCGCTAAAATAATAATCCAGGTTAGAAACAATGCTTTTTCACCTCATTTGTGCATGAACAAGTGCACAGATGGGGAAATGGGCTGAGGGGTAGGAAGGAGAGACACAGGACTTCTTAAAGCTGGCTTCATCCCCTGCAAAGCCTATATATATTGTGGAACTATGAACTCGGATGTTTCCCTTCTGTAAAGGCAGAAGATCTGTTGCACAACACTTAAGAATTATTAATTTGATATGGTCAAGAAAAAGACTGGTCAAGGAAGAGGTGGGACACTGTTTCTGCCATGATAGTCTCATATATTTCTGTAGAGTTTGTCTCAAACTTTGAACGTGAATTTTTTCATCCCATCTTACATGTTTTGCACTGCCTAACAACCTAGATAATCTTTTTTTTTATATAAATGTCCATAGTCCCTTTCTGTCTCTGTTGTAACTCTTAAYGCCATCCATGTGGCTATATGTTTCTGAGTATAATTACATACAATTTGAAAAATACTATGTTGTAGCAAATTTTAATTCACCAGTTTTTAATTTCATGAACAACCTTTATATCCTTATGACATAGAGAATATAATCTCCTGATGCATCTTCTCTGTGCTATTCATTTTTTTGTATGCTTTTATTATGTTCTTTCTTATTTACCTCTCTTACACAGAGAAGAAATTCTTCCTTCACACAAGAGTATTTCCTACCTCCATATCATTGTTATAAGCTTCTTCTGTACCCCCGATGGTTTTAGCAACATTACTGTTCCTCATCCTGGGCTTTCAAAAAGTGGAGGTTTGCCAGGGAAAAGCACTGAAAGCAAAGCCTCAGCTGACTTTTTTTGTATCCTTCTATGTAAGGCACAGATGGCCATGTTTTCTTGCCCCCTCCCCTACTTCAGTTGAAGGCCACAAACTTTCAGCTTATTTCTCCTTAGCTCCTTAGCTTATGTAAATGCTATTAAAATCTCACTTCCTTTTCTAACACTTAGGATGGAAATTTCTATGTGCTATGACTAGATTACAAATACTTTACAACAAATTACCTGTCAAATTCAAATCTGGAAGAATGTTTTCACATATGATCAATAAATAAACTAAAAGAAATGCTGCAACAACATATCCTACCAGGTCTCTCAGCAGTATATTCTATTACATGGAAGTCTTGCCCATCAGGACTTCATCTTACAGGAGGAACAAGTTTCAATATTTTTCTGCAAAGCAACTTCTAATCACAGACTGTAACTCTTAATAAATTGAGTAAGAAACTGCCATCACTTTCAAACAGTTTTCCTCCATTACCTATACTGAGTTTGTGATGCAATTCTTCTGCGTTAACCAAAATTCTTAATATGTTTTCCACAGGATCACTCACAACACCATCTAACAGGAAATGCCCAGTCACAGCGTTAAGAGAACAGACACACAGAAGACAGACAGATTTAGTGAACACCTGTTAAATGGGGCAATGGCTCCAGCACAATTGTTTCCCACTTCATTTCACACAGTAATAACTTTAATATCCTCCACACATTCACTTTCAAACACCAGTTCTACAACATCGAATAACAAAAGAGCTGAAAGCAAATTTAATTGTCTAGATTGCTTCCAAACAACTTTTTGGATAAAAGTAAATTCACCTACCTTAGTTTTCCTTTAAATGTTTTTAAAACTTTATATGCTCAAACTGTGGTATCATTTAGCTTTTTCTAATCTTTCTCAACTGTATATCATCCTCCTCCATGTTTTAATATTTATCTTGGTTATAGCAAATTCTCGTACCTGTTATCTGTTAAATAATCTGAGTCTCTCATCACTCACCTTATTTTTTCTCCTACTCACCTCATTTAATTTCTTACTTCACTAAGAGAGATGCAGTATAGATCACTCTTATGTGATCTATATACACACTTATAAGTGTTATAAAGATTTACAAGTAACATAAAAATATTTTTAAAGCATGTTATTTTGTTTTTTAATATGAAAGCATTGTGCCAGAGCTTATATTCAATACCTTGAATTTTCTGAATAATGAAGACTGGCAAATTTTGACACCAGCTTCTTTGATTTTTTTTTTTTCCCATAATAGCAAAGACAGACAGACTGTCCAGGAAATCACATTCCAGAATTCCACTAAGCTTCCTTTACTCAGGAAAACTAGGATCTATCACACTTTCAGAAGTGATTTAAGTGTAGGCGTTTCTTTTTTTAATCTGCTTACAACCTTGATGTCCAGAGTTTAGTTGTAATTTCAATAAAGTAACTTGTATGTAGTTTAAAGAGAAGCTAAGACTCGGAAACAAGGTGTAATGAAGGGATAATTTTGAAAAGAATATATTTTACAAAACCTGTTTTCCCTTCCTATGTGGATTCTCTGTAAACGAACTGAGATTAATGCTTTTTGCTAACAAATGATGATATCCTAGCTCACTGTTTTCTTTAAAAAGGCAAAAAAAGTTTCTTTATCTCACTACATTTTTGCTTTTTGCCACATATTAACTTTGTCCTACAAATGTAACTCTTCAATAATTTCTATCATATATATTATCCAAACCCTGTCTTCCAATATTAGTATATTTTAATGTGTCGTGAGATCAAAACTCAACGTTTTCAGCATTCCTAAAACAAGTTCTATTCGAAAGCACAGCTGAAGGTCATATTACTAATGATATTTTAGATTTATCTTCAGGTAAGACCTGAATAAAATGCTTAAAAATATGGAACCAAGATCTAATTCCTTTCCCTTTCTACGATACTAACTAGATCTGTACATGATATAATTAAATCAAAAGACTTATTACAAGTATCTAGTATTTCTTGATTCTAGCCTGCATGCAAGTATTTCTGTGTGAAAGATAACAAAGGTACTTACCTTCAGGAAGCCAGTCTAATAGTGCAAGGAATCCTGCAGTCACAAACATAGATAATATTGTTACACACATAGCTGAGCGGATAAGAAATGAGTGCAAGTGGTACGCTATCGCAATTACACCAATCTGCTACTTAGTTCAGGTGCAAAACAAACAGGCATAAGCCAATTTTGGTTTTCTACAGGGACAAACTGAAAGGTAAAACTGGACTGTCACTAGTACCGTATACTGCATTTGTGGAAACATTGTCTGAGGAAAGAAGGAATCAACTATTTAACTCTACACTCTCTTCTACAATTCTTTAACTGTTGTAAGGACTTTCTGCCCTCCTTTGCCTGTTAAGTACATAACAGGGTTCAGCCCAGAGCTTCCCAGGACTACACAATTACCTTATTTTTATAGATGAGGAAAAATTATGTGTAAAACAGTATCAAATGTAAATACAACAAGAATTCATGGGAAAGTTGAACCTAATATGCTGGCAGGCTAGACCTTTCACACCCCTGACTTCACCGAAGAATAATATTCTTAATAACTTTCTGGATTAGGCTGTTAAGTTTCTGAGATTTCTATAAATGTAAATCTTTATTTTGCCTCATATAAGGAACCTTATCTCCTGTACAAACTTTTTTTCGGTCACAGCTCACTCGCTCACTATCCCTTCCCCCCTCTCTCTCGCTGATAGGAGATAAAATATATGCAGCATAGTGTTTTAAGATTGATTGTCAATAGTTGGGTTCAAACATGTATCTATTTATCTTAAATGCATAACACACACAAATAAAATATCTCTATGTGGCATAGAAATACAAGTATTTGCCAGGAAGAGCATAGTCACAGGTTCCTTTCCAACCTACTTTTTCTATAAATCTATGAAAGTAATTTTTGATAAAAATTAAAATGCTTGTAGAGTAAACAGATATCCTCCTTTCAGAGGATATTGTATCCCATAAATCTCATGTTGTATATAGATGATAACTTCCAAAGAAAAGACAGAAATCACCAAACATCAGAAATACAAATGGAAGTAACACTTCAATTGCACACACATTTGATGAAGTGAAGGGTTTGAAAGAACTGGTGTTGAAACTCTTCTGCTTTTTCACCATGATTCACCACCTTTTTTCCAGATGAACAGATGTCTCAAACACCAACAGAACTGGCTGGAAGAGCCAGAGTTGAATGAAGAGTTCATAGAGCTGTTACTTTCTTCCCCTTTTATTCCACACTCCATTTCTGTAAAAATTTCAGATCAGCTCTGATTGCCACGAGCATCCTCATTACTCGGTGTAAACAGACCAATCGGCATTCTAGCTTATCAAGATTTCATCCAGTATTGCTGAAACTGGAATTTCCAAGTATATGCTGCACAGATAGTAAGACCGATGCTGTTAGTTAACTCAGTTCTCCTTTTAGCCTCATCTTGCTCTCTCTAATGTGTTTCACATATCTGTCCCTATTACTAGTAATCTGCACTGATGTGCCTTTATTCATACAATTCCTGTCCACATGATTTGCTATAGCACTTGCTATAATACCTTTGTAAAAACACTGCTGTGGAACTGGGGAAAAATATCCCACAGCGACTTTTCCAACATAATACAAAAAATCCTAGACTTTCCAAGTCGCAGCCAGTGTATTAATTGCTGCTTCAGTATCTTTAGCTGACTGACAGCAATAGTTTTCATAGACTGCTTGTAGCATAATGTCTTTGAAACTGACTTTTTTTTCTCTTCATCAATTCACTTTCCATGGATAGGAGAGTGCAGACTCACAAAAACTGCAGTTCTGAGTACCGCTGTACGGTGGCTGGCAGGGAATGCTGCTTTTTCAGTGTTTTCTGGAATAAGGTGGAATAGCTTGTGCTAAGGAATAATGCACCATACTGACTGATAATGATCCTCTAATTCTTGCTGTAGATCTTTCTTACCAACTGGTGGTTCATAATACTGATTTATTTTGCTCCGTTAGGATTTGTATTTGGGTGAGTGGCTGGCCTATCCCTTCTCTCCACTTTACTTATCATGCCAGGATAAATTTTGTTTATAGTACCTTTATGTATTTACGTATTTCATTTGTTTCAGAAAGTGTCCTAGCTTCCAATCACTACATTTTCAATTATCTGAAAATCGGATTTGAAAACTTTCAAACCAACATAGTAATCTCATCGCTTTTCTAATTTGCCTTGCATTTTCCCCGATATTGAATAAAAGGGGTAAACCACTTATCATGAAAGGACTGACTCTGCARTAAGGCACTAAAAATATTTAAATTGAGATATATTGTGGAAAGCTGTTCTGACAGACCTCCACAACATTATTATCATTGAAGCAATCTAATTCTCAAAAAGCTGAGGCTCATGAAAGTTGTGGGAAATTTAGTTACTATCAGTTGATTAATAGTTCTAAATTATTCTCACCTGTTCAGACTTCCAGCCTTCACTGACAGGACAAAATAGACCGCTTTTCTATTTAGAGCAAACATAACTGCCTTATTCGGATTTTTAGCTACTCCTGACTATAACTGGGAAGCACTCGACTTTTCTGTGGGTTCCACCTAATCTTTGTGAATGTCTATTTTATTATGCATAAGAAGGGCCTTTAAAATTTCTTTCTGCTTTAATGGAGTAATCATTAAGTCCAACAGGAGAACAAATGTGAATTTAAATTTTTAAAATGGAAAAATATTCTGAAGACTCTGACTCAACATAACTAAGACTCTGACCCAACAACAACAGAAAATCTGAGTTTAAAATGATATTGCCTGTTTCACTGTCTGAAAAACAATGTCAACTACTGCTACAATTTTTGCCAAAGATTTCTATATCCAAACAGCACTTGACCATCTACCTCTTATCCGTTTTCCTGTCCAGTTTACTTCACTTTTCACTTTCCTTTAGATCTCTCACAAGCATAGGAGAAAAATAAAATTGCTAAGGACTTAGGTCTGGGTCCAATATCCAAAAATACTTATTATTATTATTATTATTATTATTATATGGCAAATTAAGTTTGCATTCTCCGATTTGTTCACATACACCCCATAGCTACTGCTACTCACTTTGCAACAATAACATAAGGATGCAATAGCAGATTTCATCTAGGATTTTTCTGTTTTATATTTCTGGAGATTATTATTTAATCTTATTTATTTTTTGTACTTTTATAAAGCTAATAATTATGCTAATTATATGTTACATTAATTATCTTAAACAATTATTACTACAAATATGTATATAATTATTATGCAATTACACAATAATTAATGTCAACTGCATCTGGGTAAACTGAAAAATATTTTCAGATATCTTAGTAGATATTCTATGGCAGTAAATATAATTTAGAGCTTTAGAGGTACACAACAAAGTTTCAGAAAAGTAAAAAATAATCACTTTTCCAACACAATGTAGACTTTCTCAGAGAAAAAAATTCTTAAGCCCCCACCACCACACAGACTGATTTGCACTATTCTAAAATATTGTGCTTTCATAAACTAATAAAGTCCCCAATGTACGTAAAAGTAATACATGCATTTTACATTTCGTTGTATTGCTTAGAACGATATCCCAATACTATCATTTAGCTGATCATGACATTCCATCAATCAAAACCCAGTTTTAATTATACACCATTCTCCTTTTTCTCTCAAAGTGAATGCAGAAGACATGCAACAATCTATCTCAGCTAAAATGCATAGAATTAAAAAATAGGTTGGGAATCAGTTTTAAATCAGCAATCAGCCTGTCAATTAATGTTCTGAACCCCTGCTATTGACCCAGTACTGTACAATCTGTTATCATGCGCTGTCCCACATATCATCTGTTCCCTATGCTGGTCTGTTCCAGGAAGACAGACAGCTGCAACAGTATATCCCTGCTCAACGTGAGGACCATCTGACTTTAATTGTAGCACACAGCTTGATGTGGGTCTGGTTATGAGAAGCCAAAGTATCACACTGTAATAATCTGGAAAAGCAGAAACCTGCCAGCACAAGGCTGCAAACAGGGGCTTGGGCTGTCTGGCTGGCTGACGGGCTGCAGGAAATATGATTAATGAGCAAGGTATAATGATATCAGGAACCCGATTAGCACCACAAAAAGGTCACAGATCAAAGTAGTATGCATTTCATGAGCTCCAATCATCGTATAAAATCTGTGGATTTAAAGAGGTAAACTGAAATGCAAAGGGGAAAAAATATCTGTGTGTGATAGCTTACAAAGTGAGCACTTAAAATGCTATAATCATCATTTCATCTGAACAAGGAAGCTGTAAGGAAATATTAACTGAATGAATCAGTCCATGCCATGTTGTGGCAAGCTTTTCTGATATTTCTCAGGCACTAAGCTTCAAGCGTTCTTACTAAACACTCCTATTCCACTTAGAATTTGATCGTGATCAACTGATCAACTAAGTGTTGAAAAGAAAAAAAGAATTAAATATTTGCATGCAAATTTCTCAGTTTTTTTCCATTGCAAAAATAGCAGGTTACAGATGGCATCACCCATCACAGCACTTAAGCGTCAACACCATCAGAATAACGTTAAACTTGTCACATAAAATCAGGTAACACAACTCATTGTCACAGAGGTTTAAATTTAATGCTATTAGACTGACCAAAACCTTGATATCTGAATTACAGTAATAGTATCAGAGACCTACAGTGTTCAATTTCATAAATATTGCTCAGTAAAATTAAGGAAACGATAAAGTAAGTCTAATCTTCATCATTCAGACATACAAAGGTTAACGTACTGCTGGTTTCAGAGCCCCAAATTACTTTTTCTTTAAATGAAAGAGTTGGATACGTAATAAGCACCTCCCTCATTCTAGAGTTTTCTAAACCGCTTTTTTCAGTGATTAACAAAATAATGAAGCACTTACTGCAGATCCTGCATAAAAAGAAAAAGCTATATTCGGAAAATGGAATGAGTTGATTCCTCTCTAAGAGACGACTTTAAAGGGATGTTGCATTTTCTGCCCCAAGTTTAACAGTAATAACTGAAAAGCATCTGCTTCCTGCTGAAGAGGTACCTCATCCTGAAAATACAGCACACGTGAGAGACATCAAGGAGAGCTGCAAGAAAAGCAGACACTAGCAGCAAAGGCCTTGCGGAATGAAGGAAGGATAAGAAAAAGATAGGTCAGAAAGTACAGAGAGGTGAGGGTGAGAAAAACCTGGTACTGAGGCTAGAAATGAGGACAAGAAAAAGAGGAGCCAAACTCTTAGAAAAGGAGGAGGCAGGAGTTGGAAAATAACTTGAATTCACAGTGGGGAAAGCCAGACCTACAATTAATTGAATGAGAACTGTATTTGTGCAAAAGCTAAAATACTACTGTTGTGAGAGATCAAGGCCAAAGGCTGCCTTTGACAAGTCTGCTTAAGAACACAGCTTTTCATTCCTCCAATTGTCCTGAATCACCACCGCATGCTGAACTCAAAAGGGTGTTGGGCTCCCCCCCAACCCCTACCCCCCCCCCGACATATCAACTATCAGCACAACAATAAGATCAAAAGTTGCATTTGAACATGGTTTGTGGAATGGCCCCACTAAATGTTAGTGTATTTCATACCTCATTTAAATAAAATTTGCACATCCTTTCATGTGAAGCAAAGCATTATATTCACAGCATCATATTTGTAATTATCACAGTATACCCTGCAACTGCTACAATATTGAGATTATCTAGCTCAATAGCCTGCAGAAATATAGGCAAAATAACGTCTCCAAAGAGCACAGCATCACATCACCAGTAAATGCACAGCATAAAGGATTCTGGTAAGTTATAGATAGCAGTTTTGTTTTGATACAACTGTTTCACAATTTTTACGAACAGTAGGTTTGATGTTCTGCCAACAATAGAATTGTTAAAATGCCTGTTTTCTACCCTAAGGATATCAGGAGATTACCAAATCTGGTTTCTGTGAAAAGTTTTAGTGAGTTTTTATGCCTTAATTCAGTACTTCCCAGTTAGTTGTAAAGAAGTAGCTGACTACAACACCAAAACTGCAGTCCCAATTTTTAAGATTCACTAAAAAAGAGATTCTCTAATTTATTTATTTTTAGAGTGCCACTGATGCAGAATCCTTTTCATTTTGTTAAGCGCCTAATGTAATAGCTTTGAGAACGTGTTGAGACACCAACAATGATACTGCAACATCTATTCTGTAAATCATTTAACTGCTCAGAGGGTGCAGTGACACACAAAATGTTAACACCAGGATTTTCCAAAACACGGAAGAGAAGAGCTAACATTGGTTTGGGGAAGGAAGCAGGTGAAGGCAAATTCAGTTTTGTTTCCTTGTAAGGACAGCTCTGAAAACTATCAAATTAATGGCATAAATGGCAGAGGTGTTGAAAATTTAAAATACAGCCTTCTCTTTCTGAAGCATTCATTAGCCTTTGGAGTTAAGTGGATACTAAAATTAAAAAAATATATACATTTAAAAAATCAGAATGAAAAATTACTTCTGTGATTAAACAGTTTCCAAGTCTTCTGTAAAATGATTTTATTCCTTCTTCAAAACCTCAAAAGTTGACATAAAAATAAGCAAATAGGATCTCCTGCATGTTTAAAACACTCTTTCTTGAGGAATTCTAAGAAAAAGAAATACTGTATGCCTTTTTCTTTCATAAACTTGTACATCTAGCATTCCTTCTGATTATTTCAGCCATAGCCTAATGTAAATTATAAATATCTATATTTTACAAACAAAGAGCCAAACTATTTCAGAGAAAGACTGCAAGACAAACATTACTTGACAGACAACAGAAGATAACCATCTTACCAGCCTGTTTATGCGAACAAATTCTTCTGGGGTTTTGGCCCATGGTGGAAGTTCAACATCAGACACGACTGTTCCATCATCCATCACTCCTAGATTGTAATTGTTGCTGTTGACAAATATCTCTGGGAGGTAATAGAATTCAGGAATCAATTCCTGTATAGAAATGAAAAACAATGCCATGTTATAAATTCTGTCATTGCATACACTTTGTTATATTAAAATACAATTACTGAAGTGCCATTAGGCAATGAGAGAATATACAAAATCCTCTTTTCATATTCCCCTCTCATAGAAGGGGGAAATCCCCTTTTTCATACTTCCTACAATTTAAATCCGATAAATACTTATCATCCTTGTAACATGACAAAGGAAACAAGACAGAACAGGCTATAAGATAAAGAAGTCGGAGAATGCTTTTGGTTGTATATCATGCACAGAGAAACTTATAAAACTAAAGCAACGAACATCACATGATACAAATAATCTTTAGTGGAAAGCAATGGACAAAAGATATTAAGATGCTAGGGAAAAAACAGGTCTTTTACCTTTTAATACAGTCCACGTTTCTAAGTGCTAATGCACAAAGGCAGTCTGGGTGAAAGTAGCACCATGTATATTAATTATAAAGTTGCAAAACCCAGTTATAATCCTATTCTCTCTAGCATAAAAAGAGTCTGCGACCTCATTTGTTTAGGCTATTATTTACGTTTGGTCAATGCCCAGAAATAAATTTTCTGTTGAGTTTAAAATACCTGTAGTTACACCATGTGTTCAAAAAGAACCCAAGAAAATCAAACTGAGTCAATAACTTTCTTTGATTAAAAGGCTGTTAACTCAATTTTGTGTCCAGTCTGTAATTACAGGGAAGAATCATGAATAATTTCACAAAAAAAAAAAAAAGCAACTGTACACAGTTGCAAGGTCTGTGTGCACTGAATCCCTTGTCAGTGCCATCACTGCTTTAAACAACTATGCTGTCTGGGCCTGTTTTGAGCAGGAATAGAAGACAGTACTTAGTATATCTATGTTTGGCCTGCTGTGGCACTTCTGCAGGCACAGCTTGCTACATTGAAAAGTTTTAAGGAAAAAATGCAAGTATATATAGCAAATGAAGTGTTATTTCCAAGTCTTATGAGAAAACTTTAAGTAATACTAATAGCTAAACAAAGAACTTTTAGAGCAGAAAATGGTACATTCTAGTGCAGAATTGAACACACACGCCAGGAAGCAAAATTAATGTCAAAACAATCCAGATTCTCTCCTGGAATAGTGAGATGTTTTCCTGTTATGCAATGAGATATGCAAACTTCATAAGTTGTTTATTCTGTAAAATATGCACGAGGATATACATAAACATATCCAAGTTAATGTAATTAGACTTTTATTTACAGACTTTTATAAATTCAGTTCTGCAAAATCCTGGCAAAACACTTAACAGGAAAAGCCTAACATAACATGTATTTCCATCTTTAACACATTTTTAAAGGCTTTTTTTGTGGAACTTGATGTTGAGACCGAAATACACCCAATAAACCTGGCAATTTGATGGATTTATAAAAACTGAGCCACTAAATTAGAGAATGTACTCCCTCTGTATAGAAAGGATCAATACATGTAATTGCTTCAGGAAGTGTATTTCATAGTAAATGACTGGTGTAAAACTGGTCTTCCATATAGCAAGTGCAAACTGCATGCCACTTAAGAAGTAGAAAAAAGTCAGACTGCCCCACTGGCTTTGTCTATAGCAGGAGTAGTATGTAGATTCGTCAGAAACTCCGTAGATCAGCCTTGCAACCCGGTCTTGACATGGGTCAATGGATCAGTGGTCTCCCAGATATCCCCTCAGGGCCAGCTATGGCATGAGCAGCTTTCCAAATGGCTGAGTGCAATAGGGAGGTCATCAGATTGCGGACAAGGTCAATCTGAAGTAGTCAGGGCAAAGACAGGAAAGATCAAGCAGGAATTAAGCTATTATCACCTCCATCCTTGTGTGAAACACTGCTTAGCTTTGAATTGTACATCTTTTTGTTTACAGTCACCTTAATTAACTAGGCAGAGTAAAAATGTGCTTCTGTACTAAATGCTTGACAAGTACTTGATAAAAAGAGATTTGAAACTATTTAATTTGATAAGTGAAAGAACAAGATTGTAGCAAGGATAAATGTTTATAAGAAAGTATTCTAACACTGAAGTCTCAGTAGCTTTTATCATCACAGATAGAAACTAGCAAAGGAAAACCAGAGACACTGCACTATTAATTCAATAGCAGCTTACACCACAAATATGAGACCGTACCATGGTTCTGAATACTTAAAACATAAGCTCATTACATGTGTTACTGATGGTTTTGTATTTTTATATATTTATATGTACAGCTATTCATTAGTTTCTTTCAAGATCAGAAAACATTTGGCTTTCTAGAACACACACTGTTTTCATTAGATTACGCAGAAACAATATGCTGACTAGTAACTTAAAAATCATCAGTAACTTCTGTTAGCTTCCCTATTAGAAACCTTTCATAAAACATTATTTCATTACCACAGAAACTTTCAGAAAGCTCTCCACTCTCATTATCCTGATACACTTTTATCGAAGGAGCTCCTCTACTATCTGATTCTGTTATCTTGACCATGTGCTAGCATTTACATCAGGGAAAACAGAGTACAAGTAGATACACTGCACCATTCCAGTTGAATAGCATTTAATGCCAATTTTCAGTGTCTTTACATGGGTGAAAATGAGTACATAAGTTAAAGGCCAACAGTTTCTCCTAAAACCAATGAATAACCCTGATTATAGAATATTTACAGTTTTATGAAGTTTACAAATATTCTTCACATATTTGCTGATTGCAGTACTTAAGAGTCCTTCTCAACTCTATTTGTGGCATCTTGTCATTTATTTATTAAAGAAAACCCTCTAAATACAAGTAATACTGAAACTAACTTTTTTCTTAAAATAAGCACATCACAAGCTTAGACAAAGGCAGCAGTTGCTTACTCGGGTAGCTCCACTGATGGAATTTTTTGGAGAAAACTCAGGACACCTGAGAGTGTTAAAAAGATTAATTAATGCATTTTTGTTTGTTTTTAGGAGGGAAGAAGGGCTTGCCTATGGTTTCACAAGAATACCACATGAAAATGCAAGACCAGCCTTGAGGGGCCAGACTGAAGGATCATCTGGTATCGTGTCTAAAACAGTGACAAGCTAGTGGCAGACTAACCCATCGCAAATACAGTCTTTGCATGGATAGATTCTATCAGCAGTTAGCTGATTTTGAATTACTTTGTCTTTCTGGTTTTTCAAATCATTAAGAATGGGTTGTTCCACAGTGTAATTTTACTTTGTGTACAAAGGGGTTTTTCCCTTTGGTTATTTTAAATCTGCTTCCTAATGGTTTCAGTGGATGATTCTAGTCCCCATATTGTGAAAAAGAGAAAATAGTAATACCTATTCACTCTTCTACAGGCCCTTCAGGATATTATAGGCCTGTATCATATTCCTTCTCACTTGTCTCTTTTGCAAGCTAAAGAAACCCAGTCAATTTAGATTCTTTCCCTTCTGACTAACCATTTTGGTTGCCTTCATTCTTTTCCTAATACTACTGCATCCCTTCTGAAGTTTTATGTATTCAGCACATGTACAGAAACTGTAGAATTGGCCCACATTTATTTTGTTTATAAGATTTCACGGAAAAATGAAAACATCTGTATGATTTGTTGAAGCTATTGCTTTAACATAATCATGTTGAAAATTAGTTTCAGAAATTTCTCTGTTGGAATTCAGCACTTATCCAGAGTAGAGCTAGACATCCTTATGACGAGCAATACCTCACTCCTTCTGCCATGCTTTGGATTTCATCAGAACTGTTGAAAGAGCTCATGGTGAATATCAATATGAATCTAATACACAGCAATTATACTTGTCTTCCTTAAAATATAAAAGATAAAGCTTACCATGCCAAAATTTTTTATTCAAATGATTATAAAATTCTGCATATAATTAGAATATATTTTTTCTTTAATGAAAAATGTCCTCTACCACATGGAAACAATGATTCCTAAGGAAACCTCAGTAGAAAGATTAAAAAAAAAAAAAAAAGTTAAATCAACAGAATGTCAGTTTAACACTAGTAATTTATTTTCATGTTTGTCACCAAGCATAAAAAAATCTACACAAGAGAGTCTGTCTCTTAAATGTAATGAAAGATTATTTTATTCTTTTCTTATGGTTTGAGGATAATAGACATACATTTTGAAGTAGAGTTATATGATCTGCAAAGGTGTCTAGAATCAGTGAGATAGATTCCCTAACCATATTAAAACATTTAAAAGATATCAGATTTTCAAACTAAATTATTTGACAATCACATTAAGCAATATTAAGCCTATACATAACCTGTCAAACAGAATAATAAAAATGCATGCTAGAAGTCTAGGCCTTTATTCATATTGCTGCACTTCATTTCCTCTGTTACAGGACTTAAATGGCATTCACAAAATATATACTAATACACTAAACTAGTTCAAACTTCATTTTTTTCACTCCAATTCAATGTAATCACTTTCCTGATTGCAGGGAAGTACAATTTCTAAGTACCCATAAGTTTCCCTCCATCTGCTCTGTGCGTGTTTTTTCTCAAAGAATGCCCTCATGAAATTGCCTGAAATTCTCCCTGCTTATAAAAAATACTTCAGTAGGTTTCCATTCAAATTCTAAATTGAATTAACAAAGAAATTAAATTGTCATTCTCTGATCCTGTTAAATTTCTTACTAAGATTGCTAGATAATTTGTCAAATATCTCCTAGTTTAGGAAAAAAATTAAAATCTTCAATAATTTACAGTTAAGCAGAGAAAATTATACAAACCCAGATGTTTAATTAATCTACTTAATTAGTAGATTAAATTTATTACAATCACAATTAGTAGTTGATTCATTATTGATCAATAAGTAGATTTCAGTAAATCAATAATTATTGCATTAAAAATGCATCATTAAAATCCTTTAAAACCTGCTAGTCAAAAATACAGGTTTTATATATAACTGCATTCCTTTCCTCAAAATTATTAAAATAAATCACTGATGTTGATTTTTGCATAATATTCTTCTGGATGAAATGAGTCAGGTTACTTGTGTAGTAAGCAGTCTAGGAAACTTCCTCTCAAAGGGAAGTAAAACAAAAGGAAAATTTACATAAACATTTTCAGAGGTTAATACCTGCAAACTACAGGAAAGGTGGTCTAAAACCAATAAAAAGACAGTTAAGCAAAATTAGCATAAAAGATAAAACAGGAAAAACCTCTCTAAGCAGTAGAAGTGGGATTGATATCACATGCATGAGTAGAAGTAGCTGACACCAGGCAAATAAAACCTGAAATTTTGACTTTAACTCCTAAATCTATACCTTCCTACAAATTCAGGTAATGTTTACTTCCCGTAATTAGGAAGATACATAGAATATGAGCTAAAATTATTTCCAAATTAATTAATGCAGCATCAGAGTGAAACCAGCTTCACATGTGGAATTATATAGGCAACTTTGTCAACCAACAGTACTCTTTGGTTAGTCTGAGTAATTGTCTCATGGTCTTCTCCTGAAAGACGACGGTTGTTCTGCCTTGCAATTGGCTGGCCAAGATGGCCAGCGAACAGAATCTCAGATAAACATGTTCCCAACCTCTGTATTTCTTATGCTATCAAAAAAGCTAAAAACCTTAAATAAAAAAAAAAAAGAAAGAAATTCCCACACCATAATTCCTAATGAGAATCAACCCAATAGGGAATGCGAAAGAGTTGAAATGAACTTGCATCAGAAATACAAAAAATGGAAAAAAAATAAATGGACTCTACTGAATCATAGAAAGGGTTAAAAGAGACCTTCAGAGTCATCTTGTCCATCTTTCTGTCCTGAGGCAACTATAATTAAGTATTTTTGAAAGATGTTTCTCCACCTTGTTCTTTTAAAACCTTCATTGATGGGGACTCTACAACTTTGTAGTGTTCAACTGTCCTTACATTCAAAAGATCTTCCTAATATCTTGTTCATGTTTGCTGCAGTTTGAGCCCACTTCTTGTCCTATTCAGACTGAATACAAGGAGCAGTTGCCTCTTTTCATACATACAAATGTGCAGAGAGAGTTTCTGCCTTGGGGACACTGGGGTCCATCCCCACTAGCATTGTCTGGCTATTATTCCCCTCCTGCACTAAGGATGGACATCACACATGCCAGCACCAAGCCTGGCACCACGACACACTGCAACAAGAAGTGTACACCAGAAATGAAGTGCATCGTGCCTGCCAGCTGAAATCCCCACCAGGTAAAAAGCATTAGACCTGTCAGCGTCAAAGTGCTTTTCATTTCTCCCCTCATTCTACTTTTTGCCAAAGCAAGCAACCTAAAACTTTTGACTTTTTATCACTGGTCTCATTTTATACATTTCTGGTCATTCTCCTCTGGCCTTCAGTAAATTTATCCATATCTTATTTGAAGTTCATTATTTCAACAGCTCCAGGAAAAGCTTGGAGCAGATATTCAAAGTTTTTATTTTGTTTTCAGTATGAATATGGTTAGGTATAAAACAAGCAGACCACAGATATTAGATGGAACTTTCTGATCCATGAGCTCAGATGTCTGTATTTTTAACTGCTGCCATTTCCACAGACTACCACACATGAGTCTGACTGAATGTGGAATTTTTTACTCAAAGAAGTATTTTCCTGTTATGGATCTTGGCACAATTTTACAGAAAAGCTTATCTTTCCTGAGAATCAAAATCTGCATCCTAAATGTTAAAAGTTTTGCTACATCAGACATACAGTTTCTGGTTAAAAATCTGAATTACTAAGTATCTATTTCTGAATTTTGCTAGTAATTGCTCTTGGACTTCTTTTGCCTTGCTGCGGACATGACATGAAATTTACCTTATACAAAGGTAATATTGCAAGTTTGGCAGCAGCTTTATTCCTGGTAATTTTTGAAACTCCATCTATTAGACGGAGAAGTATAAAACAATATGAAGCATATGTAGAAAAGCTTATCAAGTTACAGGGTGTCTTAGGCATGCTTGTGTTAGGCAGCGTGTTTCAATAAAGATGAGCTGCCATTTTCCAAAGCTTCAACTGTTTTTTTTTAAAAGAATTTCAAATTTGTCCTTTAGTTTCTGAATGTTTGAGCCACTTGGAACTCTAGAGTTTCCTGCCTCTACTACCAAGATTTAAACATACTGCATAACACGGCTTTGAACCAGTCAGATACAATCCTGCTGTCTAGGCGTGCTCACTGGCCTATCTGCAGCAACCTCCACTTCCCCCCAAAACAAGTTTTTGGTCAATTCCAACCAATTTTTACAGAGGGCTACAGAGATAATTAAGCTCCCACAAGTTCATTAAAAATAAGCAGTCAGGTAGAGCCGTTATATGTGCCTTGAGGAACCTAGTAAGTGCAGCATGAGTTCACATTTTATTAGTCTCCACAGAAGCTACACAGACAAGAGACTATAACAAATGTCCTGTCTATGAGAAATGCTTCAGTTGAGGCTTACAACTTCTTTGACAAGAGAGTCAAACAATTATAAAGAAACAAATCCATACAAGACAAAGCATTATCTCTTCCAATACTCACAGAGAAGGATTTTGTTTCCTTTATATCACTTACAAGTATCAATATCCTATTTCGAAGGTATGAAACCTGAGATATTAGGTAAATAGAATTAGTCCAATGCCCAACCTAATGTTTATTGCCAAAAAAGTTCAAGTTGGAGTCAAGATTCTCAAGTCTTCTTGATTCCAATCTCATGCTTGAAAGAATAAATCCACATTGAATACGCATGACCTGGTAATGACTTGGTAATGCACACAACAGTCACAGAAACTAAGCAACACCCACAACTGCAGATAACGTTAGCAGTATTTTGGTTTTGTTATGTATTTTATATACATTTGGTTACAAGTCTAATTTGTCTACCATAACAAATATTTTCTGAACAGAGTTTCTACTGCTTTGGATAAAACATATCAGAGCCCACAGACATGAACAGGTTTAACGCACATATAGAAAGCTGCTCCGGGTGCTCAAAAGTTTCCCTTGATGTGCTTCTTTGCAATGAGAAAAAGACGTCATTACAGGATATTTTATTTCTGAAAATCATTTCTTTATCATAATTTAGTGGCTTTATTCATTTTTTGCAAAATAAATGTTTTGCACAGGCCTTAAATATCTCAAGGGTAAAGCTTTAGCCTGGATGATGTTTAATTGTAGAAGCTTTGAAAGTTCTCAAGCCATCCTTTCGCCCAAAATAAAGCTGCACTGGAAAGGAAGAAAAGTTAAGAAACCAATAAAGGACTGAGGTACATTAGCATGTTATATAATTATCTGAGTACCTGCCCAATAAGATCAATGTATTAAATTATTTAATTTTGCTTTTACTTTGCTGCCTATTCCTTTAAGTTTAAATATTTCAGTAACTGAATATTTCAGATGCACTAGTTTTATTTTAAGACAACTATCTAATTAAGAAGCAATGGCACCAAAACAGAATAAACCTTGTTAAATGTTAAATGCTTGTAGCCAATGTTTTCTTCATTCCTTTTAAGAGCAATCTACAAAAAAAAAAAAAAAAAAAAAAAAAAAAAAAAAAAAAAAAANAAAAAAAAAAAAAAAAAGCATACATAACAGACAGACTTATGATAGCTTCAAATGGACTTTGCGAATATCCCATGGCTGGCAGAATCCTTGGTTTAGCACAAGCTAAATCTGATTCCAAGGTGGCACTATCAGTTTGCATAGGAGCATCCTGGTTGATTGGATTATAAACAGTTTTTGTCCTGGGTCAACTTCAATCATTAGTATAGAGCTGACTTACAGACAAAGATTAGAAAATGGATGAAAACTGAGAAGACAGAGGGCTACTTTCAGAGTTCTGCATTTATTATAGTCTACTGTTTGAAACTACACTGTAGGTCAATGGTTATCATTTAACTAATAAATTAATTCATAGTCTCAACACCCCATTCATAAGGAAATCACAAAGTCTTTTCAGCACTGTATGGCTTCCCAAGCTGTTGAGATAGTCTGCTGCCCTCCTGGGACACTCCTGAAGACTAGCTCTTAGCCAAAACCATTCTCTCCCACTAATTTATACACAGTAGATACCAACTTTGTAACATTACCTTATAACGTAACTTTATAACATTAATATGCTTAGAGTACCCTCCTAGAAGCCTGAGACAACCCATACATTATTGCAGACATTGTGTAATACTGTTACAATTCAAAGACACTTTAAACATGAAACTAGCTTCAAAGCAAAGCTGATCAAAACAATGTGATGCTAATCAGTTTTATAATACAGCTAACTTGCCAAAAAAGTATTTCTGCACTTAAAAATTATGCTATCAGAGAGTCTGAGGATAAAAGATGATACCTATATCAGATATGAATTCAGACAGTCAGTACCATCATACCAGTCTTATAATAGCCATTGCTAAAGTGTGTCACATCACAAGATTGGTTTCCATAAATCAGTACCCATTTTTGATAGAACAATACAGAACAGCATGCTGGAGCTTGTTTGACCCCATTTTGGACAATGATTTAACTGATGTTTTCTAAAAGTTTATGGTGTTCTGGCACCTCGTTTTGAACAAAACTAGTCACACACACACGCACACACAAAATAAACCATAAATATAGGAATAAGGAAATATAGACAAAGTGGTAAAGGCAAGAGAAACACTATACTAGTCACCTTAACTTGCTTAAAATAGGTCAAGAATCAATCATATTAAGCCAATCTACTTTTCTTTTCAAAAGGTAACTGTCTTAGTGGGTGGTGAAAGCAAAAGGAATGATGTAGTTGACTTTTGAGAAAGACCTCTGAGACAATCTCCCATGACATTCTTACAAGCAAAGTGGAGGAATGGAGCTTAGATTAGGTTACAATAATGTGGGAGTACCCTGGTTGGAAATCCATATTCCAAGAGCAGTTATCAATAGCTCACTGTCAAACTGGGAGAACATGGTAATGGGGTCTGCCCTGCTTCTAATACTAGTCAATAATCTCATTAATGACTTGGCATAGAAGGTGCAGTAAAAAAAATCTAGATGACACTAAGAAGGGAACATAGTTGTTTGGAGGACAGGATACGAATTCCAAATGACCTTGACAAACTGTATATATGGTATTAAAAAATACAAACAAACAGCAAAGTAATGCACTTAAGGAAAAGCAAATAAATGTGAACAGCAACAAGGGTAACAATTATGCTGTCGTAATTACAATGGCAAATCAATTTATTGCAACAGGTTAGCTACCAACCCAGAAACAACTGCCTCTGAACAGATATGTGCCTATCCAATCGTTCAGCAAAGAAAAATGGCAACACAAAACAAACAAACAGGCTTAACTTCTGCATTCTGGAACTTAGCATGATCCCCAAACTAAAGTATTTTCCCTTAAATACTGCCAGGCTATCCAAGTTTGCTCTTCTATACAGCACTAACAAAACTAACCAGGATTATTTAAACTAACAGTATAATTTAAAAAGTTATTTAATGAGCTAATGATCATGCTTGCCCTGAACTAAATGATACTTTCACAGAATTGAAATATGTTTAATACTCTTCAGTACAGAAGATTTAACTTAAAAACACATGGTTAATATTTTAAAGGCATCAGCGCTGAGCTGATTAGCAAATTAAAATCCCAGAGTAGTAGTGAGACACTAGCAAACTTCCAAAGGAGTTTTAATTTGCATTGTTTAAATAAATGGAGAGGAGGGAACTAGGAAATTAAATTTTATGCAACATATCACCTCTTGAAATCAAAATTTGAAAGGTTCAACCAAAGGTTATACTGCAGTGCAGCATGCTTCCTGCTTTGATCATCGATCCAAGGCTTTCACAAGATACTGACAAAGATTGGTTGTGACCACACATATGCTTTAGCTTTCTCTGTTGAAGTGTGATACCAGCTAACAAGAGCTGCTCCCAAAGCTGGCTTATGTTAGTCCTTCTTGTAATGTATGATGCCTCCAACTAAGATTAACAATCCTTAGGACAGCAAGCATCAACAATTTATATTCATTCTCTTCACATGGGAAGGAACGAGAAATCATTTCCTGTAAGCCATCAGCTCAGTAGTTCTAAATATTCAGGAACTTCTCAGCTGGGATAGGAGCAAATTCCTATTTTCTTCCTTTGCCCCTCCTGAATGCATCAAGATATAATGCCATTTACTTTGGCCTGCTGCTTTCAAGGTCTTAAAAGCGGCTTCCTATATCCTTTGCATTTCTACAATTCAATGTAGTAACTGCTAGGTTTTCATCAATTGTAGAAGTATCAACAGGAAGCCAGAAAGCTTACGGCCAAAAAACTAACATTATGTAATCAGTCATAATAGCCAACTACATTTATCTTCTCAGCTCATCAGAAATGCAAGGTAAAGCTTAAAGCCCTTTCACTTGTTGAGAAATAAATGCTTTTTACCCTGCATCTGCAATGGACTGAAGTGCATGAGCAGTCAGATACTACAGCAAAGTCATTTCTGTATCCATCCTGACCTATATTTTCCAAAGAGTTCTCCCTCAGGTCATTGAACCTGTCTCCAGTCCTTACCTAACTCTGTGACCCTCATGAAATCATTTTTATTCTCCACATCTCACTTATGAAGATATCTTCTATTGTTAAAATGATTTTCTTGCTCAGATGGCTACTCCCAGAGTCAATCTACTGTTGAACAATGCGGACAGGCTGCTACCTGGTCTTTAAAGGGGACAAGTGTTTTTCATGCCTAGGTAAGAGGCAGCCTACCCATCACACCTAGGACTGCATTCATCTTTGGAGGAGTCAGCTACCTTGTAAAAAGCACACAAGAAAAATTCAAAGTTCAAATTAAAAATTGGATGAACATTTCAAATAAAGTTTGGACAGTGTCATTTACTTTTGCCACAATCCTCATCCACAGCAGAACAAACATCTATCTAAAAATATATAGTTTAATAATGAAGTCCTACACTAAGACATTTTTTCTTAATTGCATACTGCTCAAGCTCAAACGAACCTGTAATCTTTTCTGTGGTCACAATGAAAGTCATAATACTTTAACACAAGTAGCTTTTTTGTGCTACTCTGTAAGTAGTTAGCCACAAAAGCAATATATCATCCCCACTTGAAACATGGGAAATGGAAGCAAGAAGACTGAAGAATTTAGTTAAGGAATCTGCCAAAAAACTATTACCCCAAAAACTAACATGCATCCTACTTATGAAATGAGAAACAGAGAAAAAAAATTATTTTAGTGCATTTAAATGTTTCATCACTTGATTACACTGATTGGTCTGCTGCAAATACAACATTTAGGAAATACCTCATCATTTTGTTAAAGACAGAAAACTCTTTCCTGTAGAGGAAGTGAGAACATAATGTAGGGATCTCTGGATGAGGACTTTCTGGAAGGGCATTGTCACTTTTTACTTAGTTGCTCATATTACTTGCTTGATATTATTATTCATAAAGTCAGCTCTGCATAATTTGCAAGTAAATGTAATAATGAAAATTGTTTTTAAGAGAAAAATCGTTCTTAAGAGAAAACATTGGTTCCCATATGCCATTTGCATTCAGTTACTGTTGGATTATAAGACATGCACAAGACAGAGCCATAAAAATACTTATTGACCACATTGTAACACATGACAATATCTCCTTAAAACAAATCCAAGAAAATAGATTTCTTATTAAAATTCTGTGAAAAAAGTAACCTCCCCCTCAAGCACCTCATTTTGTTAACAATGACATGAGACAATATCTTAATTTTGCATGCAGTTGTGTAGCCCTCACAGACAGGCATGAGCTGTGCTCACAGAATACATTCTTATACACACAGAGCTAAGAGGAAAATTGCATCTAGCTTTGGATAAAATCTTGGACCAAATTAAGATAGTCCAAAGACTGCAAGAACAAGCAGCTGTTAGAAAAGAGTGGAAAAAAAATGAATAAAGAGTGGGAAAAGAATGAATAAGCTAGATGTTAGAGGCTTTTGAATAACCTTTGAATAATCAAAGAGTATTAGTATATTAGTTTTTGCAGAGTGTGAGTATTTTAAGGAGGCCAACCTTTCAAGTTCTGGAATCAAGCATAAGAACAAATGACCATCTATTAAAAAATAAAAGTTTAAAAAAAAATTTTGCTATCATATATTTGTAGTATTCTACCACACCAGATGGTTGCAACATAACTTCTCTTTTTTTTAATCTGTTGAGAGGGAGGTGGCTACAAACTAGATAGCTTTTCTGTACACAATTTAATGTACTATTTAGTTATGTTAGGAATTCCATTGATGACAACAGTTGTTATAGGCTTTCTTTTCATTCCTTCATTTTATAGAGATCATCCCTTTGATTCTAGTGTTGCAGCAAGCAGCTTTCCAATCAAAACTTACAAGGAATTAATTTTAATTAATTGAGAATTATAAGGAATTAATGTCAGAATTTGACCTTGAACCAGTATATAAGATTCACTTCACTACAATATGGTAACACTAAGCTGGCAGCAAATGCCATGCACTCCATCCTTTCCAGATAGGCCATAAGAAATACTGTCAAATGACTGCAAAAGTGAGACTCTAAGATTACAGGGACTAAGTCTAAGACTTACGGGATCAAAATCAGATGTATTGGTGTTCATCTAATTCCCTCCCCTTTCTCCTCCTGCCCCTTCCTTCCCAAATACACATATATATGGGCACATACATACTGCAAGATAGGTAAGGAAAGATTTTTTTCACTAAACAAAAATTCTAGCAGGGCATAAATTTTCTCCCATGGAAATTACAGCTCCTATTGCACACATTCTTGACATGAAAAGAGTAATAGAGAACATATCATTTAGGTCACACTTCTGTCATTAATTTCATCCCAATAACAACATCTAATTTGGTTTTGTTAATTAGTTAGCAAATGACTCTTTTTTGCTAACATGTATGCAGCATGATGTTGCCATTAACTATAAAAGCACATAATGGCCTGCTTTATTCAGGCCCTTTAATGCATTTATCAGCTAAATACATTCAAGGAGTAGTAAGCTAACATGTTGCAATTCTGCATGTACAAAATTTCTGGAGGCATCTGGAGGCCCTTTAGCCATGGATTTCCCAAACAGTTGCCAGGCAGGGCAGAACAGCAAGAACCAGAAAACTTGGTTTTCACAACTGTAGGGAAATATTGGGCATACAGATATCTCCAACAAAGATGTTTCTGTGCATCTTCAATCTTTTCTCCTTTCCCAGTTCTTCCAGCGTGTCAAAATCCTCCTCAGATCACAGCCTCTAAATAGTCTACCTCATTCTCTCCCTCGATGGTTACCTATCTAATCTACTACCCCTGGGCTTTCCATGCACTCCTGTCTTACCTTCTTGACCCAACACCTAATTCTAGGTGTCCTTCCATACAACGACTAATTACCAGATTGATCTACCTTCTATTCCCACCTTTTTCATGTTCACTCGCCAGTTCCAAGGTCCAGTGCTCTGGGGGATAGCTTCAATTTCATCCTAAATTCTGTCTCATCTTAGTCTCCTCAATCACTGGCTTCCTGTAGCTCTTTATTTCTCTGCCTGATACACAAACTTTCTGGAAACTGCTTCCAGATCTCTCTCTCAGCTCCTTATTCCCTATCTACTCTTTCCTCACCATAAGACTGGATTTTACCCCTTCTGCACTTAAATTAGCACAACTTCCTCCTTCCATTTGTCATAGTCAATTAAGGAAAGAGAGGCCATTGCTCAAATTGCACAGAAAAATGAGGTCGAATTCCCAGATCTAAAATAACATAAAGCAATATGGAGTTGTAAATGCAATAGAAATTCTTATCTGAGCTGGGCAGAAGCATGCATGGACAGAATATTCTTAAAACTCAGTGGTTAAAAATCTATGATGGTTTTTATTGACTTTTCAGAGGCTTAAAATTTGCACAGAGGAACAAAAAGATAGTGAAGCATACCTACAGGATTTTATAGTGAATACTGCCTTATTTGAGTCTCAGGGCTAAAAAGATTTGCTAGGGTTTTGCAAAAGCTAATTCACTGAAACATTCTAACAGAAGTAAAACTGTGTGTCATCTCCCTTGAATCTTTTCTTAAATGACAGGATAGTTCCCATCTCCTCCTTTCCCTTCTTCACAACCTGTAGTCCTACAATCACAGCTACAATATAGACAGATGAAGTATGAAATATGTTAACGCCTTTCAGGAATGTTTTTACCTTGATATCAGAGGTGTCACGCTGACTATTGCGCCATGCTCTGGAAATAGATGAAAATGTTCTATCTGCATGATCAAACTTCCCACCTTGTAAATTCAGGAAAAGTGTTGTAAAGGGCTCCTATAAATAAAAATAAATAAATAAAACAGCAGTCTATTTATTTAGGAATTTCAGAAAAAATAGGGATTTATTATTCTTTTTTATTTTGGTTATTAATGATGCTATTCTTCTGGCAGACAGAGAGTTAATTGCAAAGGATTAATTCTATTATCCAAGAATGAGAAATACAAAATAATGTTTGTTTGTTCAAGAAATGTATTTTATTTGTACTCCAAGCACAGATATTCAGATAAAGAAAAGTAAATAGAAATGAAAGAAAACATTTGCAGGCTGGAGGAGAAGCTACAGTCAATTGTGGCAAAAACCACTTTCAAAAACATTATGGAAAAGCTCAGTGTTTTTATGTTGGATTTTTTAAACATGTTACAAAAAAAATATGCATTTTATTTTGTTCAAGGTAATCTATTAATGCAAACAGGTTGTATTTGATACCGATAGCTTTATGATTGTTATCGTTTAATATGTAATTTATGTTTTAGAAAAGARAAATGTTTGAAAGATTTAAAAGCCTCCTCTTAGTTAAAGAACACTTAAGCACATATTAGTGGATAATTGCTTGAAATTAGCTAAGCACTATAAATTACTTCAAGGATTTATGTATGCTTGTACCATTCTAACAAGCTTTAATTAATGACGTGCTGCTAATGCCTTCCCAAAGAAATTACTTTCTAGGAGATAAATTGCCTTTCAATTTTATAGAAAAATGCACTGTTTAACCAATATATTATCAATATATAGCTTCTCCAATGTTACCTCTGTATAAACTGCAGCAGGTCTTTAAAAATAAATTATTTATATTATAGAATTTCAGGATCATCAGAAAACAACTCATTTAAACTCATTAGGAGGTGAAAATTAAATACATTCAGTAAGAACCACAAAAGTTCAGTGTATGTCCTTTCAGAAAATACATGAGGAAGGAAAGTTAACCACGTTTAAAGTAACATAAGAACATTGACTAAAAAAGCATAGTTTAAGGAGGAAAAGCTTTACTGATTTGAAAAAGCTGTACCATAAAAATTAAAACCTTCTGCTCAAACTTCGGAATAAATTTATCCTTGAAAATCAAACTAAGTTACTGATTACAGTTACTAGAAAATCTCAGTAGTCTTCTATGCCATTGGGTTTCAGTTAATTCATTCCTAACTATTTGTTGCTTTCATTATCATTTAAAAGAAAACTATTTTTAAAAGATATACTTACAATTCTTAATAACCACATGAGCGCAAAACTTGCAGTTGAATAATGTGTGCCATAGTGAAACTTCGGAACCTGATCATCTTCCCATGATTCATATCGCTCGGCAAAGAATGCTGCTCTCTTGGGGTTCAAAGCTCCAATAGGCTGCAAGGTTTGTAAAAATAAATATGTAAGTAAATAAAGATAATAACACCTATTACCTAGTTACACTCCCCTTGCTCTTTTCCGTAACCAGAACTATCAACATGCATGGAAAAGACTGGTTTTGGCGTTCTGCAAAAGCAGACACTGGATTTTGTAAGCAGATGAATAGGCCTGTGGCTTTCAAACCAGGATCTTACAGATGCACACAAAGGTGAGTGGATACAAGCCTCTGTTTCATCCACAGAGGCTTAATTTCTGCTTACTACTGATTCAAGTTAATCTCTGAAAACTATTTCACAGCAGTGAGTCTTGCACAAAGAGATGTTAACTGGTGTGTGTGCATGTGTGTGAACAAACTATCCAGTGAGTTGTAAGCAACAATCAAGAAAAACTTTGGATATCTTGGTAGAAAAAAAAAATCACTGGTAGGGTAGAAGAATATCAACAGTGTACTTGGAATTTTAGTATTATTGTTCTTGTTTGTATGTTTTCTATTTACCATCCCAAGACAAGTTATACTTAATGGATAAAACATGCTTGCATTTAATGTAGGAAAAAGGAGAAAGAATTATTAAGAGAAGTTAACGAAGCAGACAAATAAAATGACAGAATATCTGTATAAARAGCGTGGATAAAAAAAGAAACAAATAACATATGTATGACTAAAAAAGTCTATCATATTTTCACCAGCATTTTTATTCTTTGTTAAGCCCTTTGTTAAGCTGTAACATAAATACCCTGGAATTTATTTAAATATAAGAAATATAATGTTTTGGTATATATAACCATGTATTTCTTCAGCAGACTTGCTTTTACATAAAGGATTTGGAAAAATGAGTATACTCTACATAAATCACTGAGAAACCCAAACGTGAACTTTAGCAGTTCCACATGTCTAATGCTGTAAGAGGTCTAAAATATCTTGGTATATATGTGCAAAACATATATGCAATACAATTTTGTATACATATGGAGCACACTCTTTGTATGTTATTAATGTAAGTGATGCCCTTCTGAAAAGACAATGGAAGCATTCAAGTATAACTGAAGAACCAATGCGTGAAAATATTTTCTTGTTCTCGTCCTGCAAGAATAAATATACTTAAGAATACACTGCAAGGCCAGGAGAAAGATTAAAAGAAAAGTATTTGAACAGTATCAATAACCTAGTTACTAATTCAAGTATAGTTCAAGTGAAAAACTACGTCTGTTACTGAGTTTATTATTATGCAAGTATCTACTTCTTTGCAGCTCACATGAAATTTGGCATACAAGCTTCAAAGTATTTTCTCTTCTAGGACAGATTCGATCTATGAATGACCTAAGATCTAATCTTACATTTTTTACTTAAAGYGACTTTCACATTGCAATAGGATAAAGAAAACATCTTAGGTTAATTACTATTTTTGCAGTTCACTAATTTGAAATATAACCCTTTAAAAAGAGTGGTTCCTGTATAAAAGGATTTTTATCTGATTTAGCAAATTTATTCCAGGGAAGAATGAAACTGACTCCAAAAAGTCTCTTTGTTGCAAGAACCATTTTGGAATCTCCATCTGTACTGATTTTCCCTAAAGATTCAGCTATGCTTGAGGGAAAAAAGARGAAAGAAGGTCATTGGTAGACAAATTATATGAATTAAAAATAGAAACAGTGTTGTGCTGTACAGTTCTGTAACATTTTATGTATTCACTTTATCTGCTCCTATTTTTATTACTCTCCAAATGAGTATGGCCCAAATCAATAGTTATAGAATTACATTCCTTGAATATAAAGCTAAAACCAATTAGAATTGATTTCATTCTCTTTTCAAAAAAAACGTATCATGCAAAGATCCATATAGCCAGAATACACAGTATTGATTTTGGTTGTTATTGTTACAGCTGGTTTCTGAAACCTGCAACTGGACAACTATCAAGACATGTCACATTTATTTGCAAGCAAATAAAAAAGTCCCCAAATGAAAGAAAGCTTAGGAAAAAAAAAGAACCATGGAGCTGTGCACTGACAATGATACACTATCAGCTTACTCAGAGAAGTTACAGTGGGAATACACACATTGAATTATACATTACACGAATGCACTGATTTATTGTGGTAATAACATCCACCTCATTAAAAGATTCTGCTTTGCTGCAGTTGGAGGGCTACATATTGTTTACTGCTATAAATTAATGGCAGCGCACAGAAGACTGTAGAATCCTTCTAACAATAGATCTGTAATGACAGTGCTGTATATCACAGCTTCCCCAGCAGCTTCATAATAAAATGGAGACAATGTATTGGGCTAATACATTCTACCAGGCAGGCCCATATTTTTCTGACAACTGCTTGTAAGGATGAGGCGATTCTAATGTGTTACACTGCACTGTAAACAGTTAACTAAGCTTGAGCTACAGAATAAAGCTCGTATGAGGCATATTCAAATATCCTCTGACTTTTGATTAACATTAGTAAAAATGTTAGTCCAAATTGCTCAGTTATTTCATATTTCAAAATTAACAGGGAATCATGACTACATATTGGATTCTCTCCCCTGGGGAGAAACGCCAAAAGAAAAAGAGTAAATCCAAACTAAGCTAGACTGGATGTAGCTGTGCAACACGAAATTTGCACTACTCAACATGGTTTCCCTCTAGCTACAGACCACTAAGGAAGACCATGCTGAAAGCTTTCACAGCCAGGAATTCTAGCATGCATTTCCTTTGCAGCAGCTCTTTACAGAGAGATGAATTAGGTATTAGTCCACCAATTAAAAACATTTATTAAGATGAAAAAAAATAAAAAGCAGAGAAAGAAAAGTCCCAACAAGCCAACAAATGACATTACAGTAGTCAACAAGACAAAGAAAGAAGTCACTCTAAGGGTTCTAAGCTTTCCAACTGTACTGAACGATGAATAAAACATAGAGTTTTCAAATCAGGGTTCATTCAAAAGGCCCAAAATGTAGGAAAAATTGGGGTAAGGAAGTTTTTGTTTTGTCTTTACAAAGGTGTGATCATCTTGTTTTTGATCTGAAGTAGTTATTATAAGAATGTGTGTTATAAACATGAAATTTATAAGCTAATTTAGAAAAGGACGTCATTTGATATTAATTTTTTAAGTGTTCTCAAATTTAGCTGTATCTCAAAATAAATAAATAAATAGATCTCACATTTGACAAAGTACTGAATATAGTAAATCTTGGTCTTTGGACCAAGCTTACTTTCTTTAAGACAGACTAAAGAAGAATGGTTTGTTGAAAAATAACTGAGAAAACACAATAACTTTTACCATCTACTGCTGTTAAATATGCCCAGAAATGATGGTGTGTGGTTATATTTGTTGGTTCTTAATCTTACTCTGTTCTAGACTTACTAGAACAGTGGCACATCTTGCCTCCATTTTCAGAAGAGGCCTCTTCGCACAGTCCCATGTCCATATTAGAGGAAAGCAAAATGTTCACTACTCTTTTAGATACGGTAGAATCTTTCCTGGATTTTGTCATACATACACATGCTCAGGAATGCATTTTTTTTTTCTTTGAAAAGCATTATGTTCATTTTGGAAAATTGCTTATGATCTAACATAAGCAAATTGAAGGCTTATAAGGAAGCAATTACAGTATGCTTATTTACATATCTAAGAGGAAAAAAAAGGTAGGTTTTATTCCTATTTAATGTGTCTTCATTTTTAAATAGTGCTGCTCTAAAGGAACAGACATACCCTGTTCTTACCCATGTGGCCTTTACCTGCCTTTTACATAGACTTTTGTTATTAAAACAAACACTGCTACTGTTACTGTCTCCTTATGCATGTAATATTGGAGGTTTTTTAATTATTATTATTTAATATTCAAAATCCATAAAAGACTAGAGTGGAGAATACGACAGTAAGTTGCATTTAATTACCGCAAACATAAGTGGTCAAGATGTCTTAGTTCTGTCTTTGCCATTTTCTTTTTTGGGGAAGACAGCAATCCTAATCACTGCTGGAAATCAGGAGCTCTGTGCGAGTGTCCATGAGTTCTCAAAAGCAGCAGTTCCAATAGCTTGACTAGCAAAAACAGAAGATTCTAAAAATTGATGAAAATACTATTCTTTGAAAAATGTATTTTGAAACTTTATCATGAAAAAAATGTCTTCCTAGCCCATTAGTTTTTCTAGTTTGCTTTCTCTTTTTCATTAACTTATTTATTATTATGTTAAAAATATTTTTTTTATGGCAGAAAACTATGAACTAATATTTCTCTTCCACTGACACATTTTTAAGTTAATTTCTTAGAACTTACTTCTGCAGTAGGACCGGAAAAATATTTTGGCTTTCCTCACAGTAGTTAGGAGGTGTGTAAGTACTGTTACAGTACCAAATTCAGTGCTGCACACTGTAAATCTTTCTAGTTTTTGCTGTTTGTGCTTTCAAATATGTTGAATGGTTTCTGTGCATTTTCTTTCATGACATCTTATTATGCATTCTATTTATAACTCTTTTTTTCCTTCCTGCTATTCTTAATTTTAGTTCTTCTCAGTAGTTAGCATCAGTGGCTCTTAATGCATTTGTTTTCTCCTGACAACCATTTGCATTCCTCATTGCATGAATYGCTTACGTGTGCTTCAGTTCTCCTTATCGAAGAGCTTAAAATCACTCCAGCACTCTAAGCAATATTCCACACGACCCCCCCCAGCCTTTACCTCAGAAATTTTCTTAATGATTGTTTCAGCTTTATCTTTTTCCTTTCCATGCTAACTTTGAATTTGCATAACCAAATAAGACATTTAGAGTGTCAGGGACTAGAAACAGACACAAAAATCACTGTCAAATCAGCAGAATTTTATCTATCAGGGATAGCTATCGTGGGAAGAAGAGAGCTACTTCCACCCTGCAGAACTTTTTTCTGGGCTTCCTAGTGCCCAAGATATTAGCTCCAAAAACTGTCCTTTAACTTAAGCAGTATGGAAAAAGTACTAAGAAAACATTTGATGTCTCCCTAAAAGAAGAGTATATATAATAACATTGACAAATCAATGAGACACTAAGCATGGGTCTGGCATTCATGGAAGAAAAAAAAGAAAAAAGGGGGGGACAAGGGGAATGGGGAAAGGAAGAAAGGGAAAAGAGGGGGAAGGGGGAGAAAAAGGGGGGAAGAGGGAAAAAAGAAAAAGAGGGAAAAAAGGGGGGGAAGGGAAAAAAGGGGAAAAAGAAGGGGAAATGGGGGGGGAAAAAAAGAGTGGATGCTTTCCCTTCTGATTTCTTATACTGCTTTCTTGTCCATATCCAACCAGGTATTTGGACTGCTGTGAATACAACTGTCTGTATTATTGAATTATGCTTTGTAACATCTTTGCCAAGTATGATGTTTGTTTTTCATACATTTTATTTTCAAGATGACTATCTGGTTTTCATTACTGATATTTTTCATGTATTCATTGAGTTTTAAGGACCAGGGGGACCATTAGGTCATCTCATCTAGCCTTGTGTTTGTATGACAAGCCATTAAATTCCTTTCCATTACATGATTTTGAGCCCAACCATTTATACTTGATTATAACATGAATTGTATTTGGCCAATCTGCTTTCCAGAAAGGCATCTGACTCTTGAGTACATGGAGAATCTACTATTTTTCTTGGAAGCTTTTTCTACTGATAATTGTCATTCTCATTGTTAAAAATATGTGCTTCAGTTCAGCTAGGAATTTACTGGTGTGTTACCAAAAGAACTCATATTATGCCTCTCTCTGATAGATCACAGAGCGTCTACTTACCCTTCTGTATATAATGATACTTATAGACTATAATCAAACTTTTCAATAAACAAAAGAAACTGAGCTCTTCAGGTCTCCCATTTTAAGGCACTTCTTCCAGCCGTAAAATAATTTCTCTGTACCCTGCCCAGTTTATCAACATGTTTGTAGTATGCATTCAGTGTTCCAGTTTTAGTCTTCTCACTGTCATAAACATGCCAAGTGCTGCATACTCTACTGCAATCTAACAGCAACTGCATTTCTAGAGGATTGCTTGTTTCGTTACTTTATGTATTACCAACACATAATAAACCCCCAGAAGTAGCCAATACTTGTGATATTATCAGTGGCACATCCTGACCATCTGAGTAAAACCTCCTTTTCCCAGACAGAGGCATAAAGACAAGATGCAAAAGTCTGATTATATCTTAACTTCATTAACTTGTGTCAACTAGGAAATATCTGGAAATAAACTCAAGTAAGGTAGATCACTGGTCTTTCATCTGTCATTTTTGTGTTTGAGAACAGCTACAAAACATCATGCCTCTCTGAACTTATTCTCATTCATCGCTAGAACTCACCATCCTTCCCCTCAAACAACTGCATACAGCTGACTTAAAAATTAGGTCCTGTAACTCCTCCAGCTTCTTTAGAGGGTGTCTTACCCTTAATCCATCTCCAACTCAAATTCCTTAAAGAACTGAACCCAAGAAAAAATTACATGCACAATCATCTGCTAAACTGTTTGAACTTCCCTCACTGATCTACTAAACAGATCTTTGAGTTAGTTTGGGGAAGATTCAAAAAACGAAAACAAATTGTCTACCAAGTAGAAAAACAATCCTTACCAATCCAGCCCCAAAAGCACTGGTTGCACAGCAGATGCCCAAATTCTACCTTAAAGACCAGGCTAGGAGAAGGGAACTATGAATGTCAATGTGAAAATTTGGCTAAAGCCAAAGGGACAGAACTCCTATGATCTGCCCTAATGAGCACTTAGATGATATACAATCTTTTCTCCTCCATTTCTAAACTGATTTACTTTAGTATACTTCAACAGTAACTTTAAGTCATAATTTAGTCACTTCTTACACTCAGTTTTTGAGAACTTCAACACAAGCACCTACTTGAATTTCAAGTGGTTTCTTAGAGAACTAATACATCTTATGGTCAAACAGTTTTTGGATATGCAGTATTGAAACTGTCCAATAATTATCAATATTAGTGAGTGCACTCTACTGAATTTGAGTTCAGCATGTGAAAACAGAAAAATTCATATAGCTATGCTGTCTTCTTTTCCAATCACTAACATCAACATACTTCTTTGGAGGACTAGTTGAGCAGTCATCCTCTGGTTATTTATTAACATTCCATCTAGTTAAGCTTCTTCCCCTTTGACATTGGCAGGTCATTATGCACACAGTTATAATTCTAACCCATAAATCTGAGTATAGGTATCTCAAATAACTTTGACACTTAGAAAATTTGTAGGTAGAAGGGAAACAAAAGGGACAAATAATGTAAAACAAGTTCTAAAGAATACTTCCTGTTCTTTTTACATAGGCCTGAAATTAAAACTACTTTCAAGTACAGACAAGAGTTGTGGGCAAGCAAGACTTCAKATGATCCACAGAGAACAATTAAAAAAAAAAAAGCCATAAATACCCTAGTTACACAGCAAAGTTATACCTTCTCACATAATTAAGTTGCTAGATTCATTGCCACAGGGGGCAATGCAAAACAAATATAAATAGGTTAAAAAGGAAAAAAGACAACTAAGCTATTCATAGAGCATAGGTCCATCAGTGACCATTAAACATGACTGTCTAGATTATTTCTCCAGTTCACAAAATCTTTAAACTTCTGATTGCCAGAGCTGGCTGAAGGGAAGGATGATGCTTTACTTGCCCTCTTTCTTGTATTCTTTCACTAGGCTACTGACTATTAGTAGAGGCAAGATATTGAACAGGATGAGCTTCTAGACTGCCTCTTCTCTTCCGACTTCATATTAAATCACTCAACATTTTCCTGCATATACAGGTTTGTGTGCATGGCAGTAATAAAATCCAGTCAAGGGCACTTCAGTACAACAAGCTTGCAGTTATTTTGAGATGCAAATGAATTCTTCACTTAAAAATTTTTTTTTTTTTATTTACGCTAGTGAAGAAACACAGATAAATGGCCTCCAGTCACCTCATTTAGTACTTGTATGCACTGCTTAGGGTGCAGACAACTATTTCCCAGCAGCTCCTTTATCTAACTGACAAATATAACCAGCAGACTGTGATCAGCATTTTTATCAAACATAGGATCCTTGGGTATTTTCTTATGTGCTGCATATGGATGAAATAGCATAATGCTCTTATCTCAATGTTTGCTAGAATGAATTTAATATAATCTATACATACCAAAACAACCAATTTATTTTTAATAAATAAAGATTTTTTTTAAATAGCTGTCTGTCCTCATAGGCTTTCTTTGAAGTGACCGTATTCCAAAAAGTATACCAGATCACACTGTGTTATCAAAATATTTTTAAAATTCAATTTGCTTTTCAAGGGAAACTGAAAGTTCAAAAATGACTTGAATAAAGGCAGAAAATAGTTGTATGCAAATTAAATGAGGAATATTTGTAGGCATATCCATGTACTCTTAAAATTACCTTCACTGAATTATATTGTACATATAGATTATTGTTAAGATTTTTTTAAGAGCTCACACATGCCTTTCACACAGCAGGAATAGCCAGTAGCAAAAACTGATCTAAAGATGGTCTAAAAACTAGAATGTGTGAACGTGTCAATATAAGTAATGTTTAATGGTGCAAAACATATAAGCTTTGCAAAGTCTGAAGTTAATAAATGGGTCATAAACTAACTCTAAGCATAAAGAATGAAGAAAAAATGGGTTTAACAACAGCTAAATTTGCAACAAGATACACCTCTCCAGGCACCTAAAATCTTGGAAGAATTTAAATTTAAATGAAAAATCTCCATGTCCTCCTTTCTACTTTCATATTGCTAACTATGGTATCAAATACTATCACAGTCTTCCATAGCAGATTCCAAAACAATACCTCGTCTACAAAGAATGCACTACTGAACTACAAAATTGCATACTAATTAAGCACATGTATACATTTACATAAACTTTAATCAATTGCTCATTCACAAATGCTCAGCACACATTCATTTGTGTTGCTAACATGTATTTGAGATTTTATTCCACCTTAATACTATGTATGTGAAATCACTTTATTTTGATTGCCAGTACGTTTTATGGCCAGGCATGTGCCTCATGGTTTTCTTGTGATCATTTAAGAGGTCATGAACCTCTCTCAGTTCATTTCCAATTAGAAGCCTGTATCTGTTCAGGGCACCTAAAACTGAAACGAGGGCAGGATGGATGGTAACCTCAAATACAAACTAAGAATGGCATTTTGAATATTTAGTGATAATTCTGAGTTACTGTTTTTCTTGTCTTTGGGTATATGTGCATTATAAACAATACTCCTCCTGATCGCAGGGGAAGATGAAGATTATTAGCCTCATTACCAAAATGATTTTTATTGATCCTGTAAGCTTGGCTGTTGCTATAATACCTAAATGAAAGAAGGACTGCTTGCTTGAAAAGAATTAATTGATCCTAAAAACTGCTCTGTGCATGTGAAGTACAAAGAGCATGCTTATTGTGAATTCAGAACGCAAGTCTCTGGTGGGAAATGAAGAGGACAGAGGAAGAAAAAGGAAGAATGGCAGTGAGATGCACTCTATCATCCACTTACACATTCTTTAGAAGAGACAGTTTGACCCAGAGAATAATCAACTAATGACAGGAAAAAAGAGAGAGACATAAAAGGATGGTCATGTCAAAGTAACAGAGCACTGGAAATTCTCATAACATTAAACAACAACTATCTAAACTAACAGTAAGATTTCAGAAAGGGCATCTTGAAAAATCATCTTGGAGATGTATTTTGGTGAAGTTTCAGTCTCAGCAGGTCTCTGTAAGAGCTGTGGAGGAATACAGCTAAACATGCATGGAGATCACTTATTTATTCTGAAAAAGGTGTAGAGATAGATGCTGCAGATATCACAAGAATGAAATTGATGTATCAGCACAAAAAGTTTCCTTAACTTTGCAAAATTCTAACACCGTTCAAAGATAGAAAGTGAAACAACTACACCAGTGGGTGTCAAGCAGAGGTTGCTATTAAAACTCAAAAGGCTAGAATTGTTTCAGATCCAGAAAAGAGTGCAGTACTAACACCTCCCGAGGGTCATGACTATGTCGGGCTTGTCAGTCCAATTACCGTTTCATTTAAATAAACAAGCCTTCCTGGTGGCTATATACCTGCTTTTCAGCGGCAGCGCTGCAAGTCGTGTAGAGCGGCCGCTGTCCGTGGTGCTTAGGCACCCCGCGCCGGGCAGGCAGGCAGGCAGGCAGGCAGGCGCCTTGCCGCCGGGGGGTGCCTGGCCGTGGTGCTGCACGAGCAAGCCCGGGCCCGTGGAAAGAGGCGGCTGCAGCGCACCGCTGAGCCCGGCCCTGCCACGCGGGCAGTCCAGAGCCACGGCACCCGTCGTAGCTTGTTCTCCTAACACTGTCAAATGTGCCAAAGGAACGAAGGAAAAGATATAACAGACTGACTCAGCTGGCAGGAAGGACAAATCACCAATTGCATCATTCATGAAAAGTCTTTAAAGGAATCTCCTAGAGTTAGAGGCAGTCAAGAGTCCCCCCAAAATCACTTTTTTTCCATGTGCAAAAGTAGGAAAAAGTTATATTATTAAATCAAAACTTTGGAATATATCAGGCTTGACAGCATGTTAGTTGGTATGATTTCTTAGCTCACAATAGATTTTCTGGTCCCAAACAAAGAAACAYCACAATAAGCCAAAAGTTGTAGTATTGTCTTGGAATGTGAACAAGGGTACTTCATATTCTTGAGTTCCCATAACATAAGCAAGGACCCCAATCACAAAGCTACATACCCATCCTCTTTTTCTCTTTTGCACTTCTATGGTTCTCTAAATGGTACCAACACATCCATCCCTAAAAATCAAGGTACTGCTCATGGTATTATTTGCTGTCTGAATGTCTCCCTTCCTTTAAAAGTTTCTTGTGATACGGTATGTCCAATATCTACCTCTTTCAATCCCTTTGCACACACACTTATGGCGCTCAAACGTACAGCTACAGCAAGATGATAAATCAGCTTCCACAATGATTCCTCTCAACTGTTCCATATTCTACTGTGGAGTTTTGGAGGGGATAGAATGTCCCTCTCCTCAAATAAGAAAGCTGCATTTGGCAACAAAAGCGTAACAGCTTGATATCTGATGCCAAAGAGAATCTGACAAATATACTTTATACTGAAAATATCAAAACCCATAAAAGACTAACAAATTTTGTATATTTCATGGGCTGCTGAAAGAATCTGGGCTTGTTTGGATGTAATGTGTTCAAAGTTTTTCCAGATACATGCACCATCTCCTTGGGTAGAAGCTGAGAGTGCAGTAACCTCACTGTTCCTTCTTGCTTCCGGAGACTATCCCTAGATCTGATTTCAGAACTGTGGCCTACGGGACAACACTACTGGTGAAGGAAACCTCATTTTTCTGAGAATGTGAGACCTGCTATAAGGTTAATGGGATGATAGATAGACAGAGACACAAATATATTTCTACAACACTAATGTGACTTAAACAGCATGTGATACACTGTCTGAAGTCATCCAGGCCAGCTGCACCTGCATTTCAAAAGTGATGAACTCTGAATGGGATTCAGTTCCTTTCCGGGCTTATTTTCTGGAGGACAAGAAGAGGGAGCTGACCTGACACCAAGTAGGGAATATACAGTAATTTTGAGAAATGAATAATGAAAAATGTTTCTCCTTTCCAAATAGCACTGGTTCAGGCTGGGAGAAGGGACTGGAGACTGGGGCCAATCTTGGTAGCTCTACCAGTATCACCTGAGGTGATCGAAAATTCCAGGAAATACCCTGGACCTTTTCTTATCTGCCAGGGATTCCGATACAAAGGCTGAAATACTTTATTTCCTGTTGATTCATATCAACTGCCCTGAGAGAAATGATATTTGTGTCTTCCTTCAGAATTTACCCTGTTTGGGTTTGGGATGCTTTTTAAGTAAGTGGTATCTTTTGTCACAGGTACAGATGACAAATTTACTGTCTGAAATATCAGTGACGAGGCAACCAGGGCAAATGCTGAGCCCATCAGTGTCAAGAATCACAGGTTTTCGGTGCCCCAATTCCAGATGTAATTGACTCTCTCAAAATAAAAGACATCAGTACTGAACCCACTATTGTTAGTGCTCATACTGTTCTTCTCACCTTCTTTTAGTGCCCAATTTTGGAACATGCCTTTATGCTTAAAAGGACACTGACCAGTGTCAGTGGTGAGTTTATCAGTTTTAAGTAGTAGTGACCTGTGCTGATTCCTCTCTTGGGGCATGAGCTGAATAAAACAGCATTTTACAAGTCCTACAGGAAAAGCACTTGTCCACAGAATGCCTGTACATGTTTTTACATCTCTCTAGACTAGACAAAAAGATTTCTTTAAAAAATTTGTCAACACACAGTAGGTGCAGATCAGACCACTTCTTACTTTCTGCCTCATTGCCAAAGGTGTTAAGAGAGAACTAAGCAGATTTAATGCCTATTCCACTCTACGGCCTCACAGGGGAACACATTCAACACAAGTTATATGCACAGTGAATAGAAAGAGCAGAAGCCCTTGAAATGTGCACCCTTACAATGAATTCAGGCTGATATGCTGAAGAAGAACAGTCACCAGTGAAGTTTACATTAGAACAACAGAACTGGTCTAATTTGTTACAGCAAAAAAATCTGTAACTTCCATTCTGTCAAAGTATATTTGATAACAGTGGCTCCCACATACCAATTAAACACCTCACTTCACTGAAGGTGAGAGCTGTTYGTTGCTTTTGTACACTTGGTTGGAACAGAAGTCATTACTTACATAACAGCCGCTATAAAATTGATGATGATTTAGCAAATATAGCATGAAAATGATAAAAATGAGAATAAAAATATTATTGTGTACACCTACGTACCTATAGTAAAGACAAACAAAGATTTAAGAACAGTATAATTTTCTTCTAGTAGCATCAGTTTATGATCTTGAAAAAATTTTGTGCTGCGCAGAAGAGAAATTATCAAGTTACTTGTATATAGCAAGATCTTATAACAAACTTTTGTGAGYATAAAATCATGCTTTGATATTTCAGTATTTCCCAAGTACTTTTACTTCCAATTTTTCCTTACTCAAGTCCTGAAATATATCATAATTTATTGCTTCCACTGAATAAGGAAAAGGAAAAAATGTGCTTTTGAATGACATAAGTAATGCAGAAAATGGGAAACATTCTTGTGGGAAACTGTGTCTGTTGTATAAATAAAATATATACAGATATAAATATAATATGTAATACTCATTCCAAACCATAGTCACCTCTTAAGAAATAAACACTCGAGTCAAAGCAGGGTAACTGACTGGCAGTGCACTTCTGGAATTTGTCAGGAGTGTTTGTCAGACTGACAGTAATATTAACCACAATCCATTTCAGTTTCTTTGGTTTATCATCATGTGACTGATGTTCAAAATAATGCCATAAGAAGCTGCTTAAATAAAGTGTTGATTTAACCTATACACTGCAATTCCTTAAATCTGTACTAACTGTGGACTTCTAGTTAATATACTAACAAACCTGTTACTCATACTTGTCACATTATGTAACTTTAACTTACAACTTCTAGAAAACTCTTTATTATTAATCTTTTAGGTACCAAAAAAGAGTAAAAATATTGACATAACATCCTTTCTGCCGGACCGAAATAGCTGTTAGTCCCAAATTATGACTCTTAAAACCATGTAAAATGTAAGTGAAATATCTTTAAACATTTTTTAAATCTTTAACAATCCAAAAGCATAGACATGCTAGAATACACGATTAGCACTTATTTTGAAGCATTATCCCCAAAGATGATGGTACAACAACAACAAAAAATCACAATATACATATTCAAACATTCTCAGAACTGGTTACTATAAAGTTATTGCTGGTTAATGTTTTCAAACAATATTTGCCATGAATTCATCATCTGACACAGTTTAACATTTAAACTGCATAGAGTTCATATTGCTAGAAATGCCTAAACAGCAACCAAAACCTGAACTACTCTATCTGAGACAGATGTGGCATAAAGACTTTCACTGTGCATATGGGAAGGACTGGCATTCATCCAGAACAGTAGCTACATTTTAGGAGATAAAGATGCACTGTCTGATCAACAACAGATAACCATAGATAACAGAAGGGAAAATGCATATTAAATATACATATATGTATATATATTCACTATGCTCTAACAATAGGGTAACTGTCAACTGATCACCAGTTAAAGATAACTAGCTCCCAAGTATATCACGTTATAGGCTTAGATAATATGAATGAAACTCCATTTATGCATAATACAGTCTGATTGTCATCTAGTACTGTAATATTTATGTACTAATTTTTAAGTTTTCAAACATACAATTGAGACAGTTAAGTATGCGTATAGATACAGCCTGAGTGGTGTCCATTTGGCTTTCCTCTCCCAGCAATACCAGTGGAAAGATTCCCTCAGAACTTAAAGTACACTTAGCAATCCTCAAAGACTACCTTCATCAGCACAGAGATCCATATCAGTTGCTGTTAATATACAACTGCATAGCAAAAGAGCAAAGGCAGTTTTGCTATCCAACTTCTTAATGGAGGCAAGAGTGGTGCCTACCCTAAAGTGAGGAAAGACTGTTTTACACTGCACTTAGTTCTATTGCAGGGTGGCAAGAAGGAAGGCAGACTGGGACTACAGAGCAGGCTGCGTTGACTAATTCACAAATTAAAATACAATTAAAAGGAGATCCCTCAAAAGTATAGTAGCTAGAAAATCCTTTTATGACTTGAATTATTTTTAGCAATGACATACAATATTTTTAGAAGTTTCATTTAATAAAAATTAATTGAAATGGAAATTGCAAAAATCACATCACAATCAAGTAAAGTTATTCGTGATAATACCTATAATTTATGTACTAATTCGAGCTACACAGAGCTGATGCTATTCTTTAATTTTTCAATTTTCAATTCAAATGCAATTCAGTCAATCACCAGTTCCTCTCTGTAAGAGTTTGCATGAAAAGTAATATTAATTGAACAACTCAGTCATATGAAGGAGACTGATCACATTTGAGGAGTTTCTCTTAAGACCCAGTGCTTAATGGCTCTTTAAAATTGTTTTAGAATATTATATATATTTGTACACACACACACACACACACATTCACATATATACATATATGCAAAATTATATAAACAGAGTCTATATATATGTATATGAATGCAGTACATTTTTCAAAGTTACAATACTAAAGCTGTAGTCAAAAAATTATTTTTCTGGAAAATTTCAAATAGACCTATATTTACCTTAAAAACTGTGAACTGAAAGTAAGAGTTTTTTAGAACTTGTCTTGATTCTTTTTTGATTTTTTTTTTGCTATCAAATTACCAATCTGCAGGGAAGACAAGTTTAAAAAAACCCCAAGTTTTAATTAAAATATTTCCTTCATCTTTTCCACTAATTAACTATTTTCCCTTGCTCCATGTCCCAGTCATTTCCCATAATAGCTAGCTTTAGGAGAGCATGATGTGAAATATCACACAGGGTAACCTTAGAAAAATATCCTGCTTGTCAATCAGTGCACCTACTGCTTGTAGAGAAATAAGAGATGCCTTTACTTTGTAGAATGAAGCATTCCTTACTTGTACCCCCTTTTTCCTTACATAGAGAAAAGAATTAAAACACAAATACACTAGCTGGAAGGAACTTTCTCTCAGCCTAAAATCAATGAACTTAGATGCTGACACACTTCAGATGCATCTTTGAGTTTTTTCTTTCATATTCGTATTTGGAATTTTATAAGATTTTGTCACTGTTAAAAATGCTGTTAATTCTCAGATGTTATGAAAAGATTTTAAAATGTAAGTATAAGGAAGCTAAAATTAGCAAATAACAGAGGTAGATGCTATAAAACCCTTCAGTGGTTACTTCTTACTGAGCTTCTAGAAACAACTTCCAAGCAGCCCACATATTCTGCAATTTAAATGATACCTAACTATCACCATGAAAGCAAAAATACCAACAAAGCTTTCTATAAGCATTAACTAAGCCTTTTTTGATATAGCAAATAAATAAACAAGAAGGATCTTCTTGAGTGAAGAGAAAAAATTGGCGTTGAAATTTACCTAAATCTCAAGAGGATACCCAACAAAGCGATGCACCAATTTGTTTAAATTATACTTTGACTTGGTGCTTTAAAACAAAGTTGTACAGAAAGCTAGCTTTGGATAATTAACTGTCATAAGAAAATTAAACAGAGGGTGTGGAACTATACTGATAGGAAAGGAAGCAGGTGAAAATTATGTTGAAAAAAACAGGGAGATGGAAAAACTTGAAAGAGAATAATCACATTCTACAAAGCTTTAAATAAGCTGTTTAATATTACATTTGTATATATTCATTTGGGAAAGAATATTAAAAAAACAAGACTTGTCTGTGAGGAAGGAAAAAGTTGTTTGGGAAAGGTGCAAGAAACTGACAGCGTCTGTCTGACAAAAGACAACTGCATTGCTTAAGCATACCTAAAGGGGATACAGAGAGGAAGAAAGAAAATAGTGTTTCTGCTTATGAGAATAAGTACTTAAAATATAATGGTATCACAGGCTTTGCTACTAAAAAAAAAGCAGCGTTTGCATCAGAAACACAGGAAATTATTTGGCTCATTTTTAGTCTTTAGTGGCCTTGGCATTCCTAACTTTCTTAAAATTTGAAATTAAATGCAACTCTCATGCTTCAACTGAGAGCACTGTCCATTAAAACTCTGCAAATTGAAACAATCAGAAGCAATAAGCACATATCAATAATTCATTTTCCCATTAAAATCTGTGCTCTATTACCAGTATATGCATATAGAAACAAAACACTGTTAATGGTTGTGCATTTTATGTTATTAAGGTATCAAATACAGCAGAAGACATGAGCAAGACTGAAAAACAGTGCAATGATTACTAAAGAGAGAAAAGGCACATCTGATGACAAATACCTTTGACAAATCCCTGAAGTTGCTAGGAAGTGTGAGATCCAACTCCTCTGATTCATAGTTAGTGATAACCCAAGGGAAGACAGGGTACTGATTTAAATCATTGTAAGTACGACCTGATGAACAACAAAAGTAATACTTGAGTTAAAGGAGTTAAATTTAACTAAAATACCAATTTCTAAAGATACTGCTATATAATTGTACAAGCTCCTCAAAAGGAATGCAATTTCTTTTAGATCTTTTCTCATTTCAATGTTCCACTTTGCTTTATTAAAAAGGATAAGAAAAAAGTTTGTAAACTGCTAGTATTCTGTTTAAAACATTGCAGCCCATTTCACTTCAATGGTAAACTCTCTTGCATGCTATAAAAGTGACAGTTAAATCCCTTCATTTTCTATGCACTTCTTCTGTCCTTGTGTCAGTCTTCTTTGTTTCTCTAAAGTGAACCACTTTAAAAAATGGAAGAGTCCAATGACTTTTGTTGATACTAAAAATTAAAGAAGTATTTTTTACAGACTGCATCAAATCAAATATTTGAAAGCAGTATGAAGTAGCTCGGGATTTTAGATTCAGAGATTTTACAAGTAAAAACCATTTAATCTAGAGAATTCACTTGCAAGAGGAATTCTTCCTTGATCATTGACCATCTCTGGATATGCCAAAATTTACCAGAGTAGAGAATCTGCACAAAAGTGTTCTGGTTTCAGGTTCATATGTGTATCTGTAAGCTGGAAATAATATCCTCCTTCCAGCAGATATCTGATTAGAAGAGTCTCCCTTATCTCATACATACATACAGGTGTTACACATACCTTGGTTTATTATTTTAAAATGCATAATTTTAACCTGGATCCTGTCTCTTTCTATGATAAAATAGCAGAAGGTGGTTCACTCAGATCACCTCCTACCAATGCTTTCTCACATTTTGCCTAGTCTCATCTTAAAAGTCTCAAGGGACAGGGTTATACTTCTTCCCTGGGGAGATGATTTCACAACTCAATCTATTAGGTTGTCAGAAAATCTTTTCTAATACTAAGTTTTTCTTTTGCTAGCTTTCTTGCACCATATTTTTTTCCATTCTGGTTTATACACTTTTTAAATTATGGTATAGTTAGATCCTTTCTTTCCCTGATCAGTGGGTTATGTTACACATAGCTCTTATTGTACCTTCAGGATTAAGGCTTTTTACCTGACACTCTGATGCCTTTATTTATTTCAAATTGATAGCGATCAAGATAGCCTTTTAACTCCCCATCATGGGCAACTCAACTTTCCCTCAGTCCATGTTCTTTTCTTTCCTTTTAACCTCAAATACCAAGTAGCTAAGAAATCACTTTATTATTTCAATAATACAATAAGGCTGAAATGGATCATTCACTAGAGGCACAGAAAATGTCATGATCTTGCTTCATTCCATTTGGGCAGTAAGCAGGCAATCAGATCTACTTCTAGTTTTATAAAATCTGCCAGCATCCTGGCATTTCCAACTTAATGACTGAATACAGAAACTAGCAAAACTGACCATTTGTGTAAAATGCAGTTAGTGTGAGTGGAGGCATTTGTTCTATGAATCATGTTAGCGTGAGCCAAGTCTGAAACGAAATTAGTGGACCTTTCAACATTGTCCATGCTATAGAAAAGAGCTGAAAATTGAAAATTTTATAAGTTGTTCCAAGGAAAAAAAATGTTGGAAAATAAGACAGGTTACAAGACCTAACAATTAGCCTGCATTTACTAACCTGAACTCAAATCGGATGGAAGTCTAGTGGGCCAGATGGGTTAAATGAAATGCAGCTAAGCAGCTGCAGGATGAGGGGGCAGGACAATCATACTGGGGAATGAATCAGGATTTGGGAACGGACGAACGGTGTCCTGACACAGCAGTGGTGGTGATCCAGGCATTATACTCTTTCCCCAGGTCAACTATCTATCCCATAACAATGGTATTTATTGCTTCCAGGAATATCTTGCTCCCCAAGTGAGCCTTCCCACTGGGTCCCAGCACTGCTGAGACTTGATGAGGGTAAGTTACTCTGTTGTATCAAAGGTATTTAGACAGGAAAATACTTACGAATATCAAAATTTCAAACACTAAGGATAAAGAGGTTACTATTTCTGAGATTCTCCTAAATAGTAGACAGTCTATCTAGATCCTGTTCTCCCACAACAGTCAAGATATTCTGACTTTTGAGCTACATTTTTAAGTGCAGTTCAATACAGCATTTTGTTCTGCATATCACTTTATACATACACATTTATTCTTACATAAACATAAAAATAATTATGAATAAAGTGCATTTAAGAGGATTTTGTGAAGTTCTTCAGAAGAAAATTTGACATAGGAAAAGTTATTTGTTCAAAGGACAAAATCTAGAAATGCCCTGGTCTGTTGAGGCTGTGCCAACATCAACCAAATTAGTAATTTGTGTTACCTGCTATAGTGTTTAGAAACATCAAATATTCGAAGTTGGAAATTTCTCGGTGCTGCCAACGCTGGGTCATATTGGAAGCTTTGAAAATCTGTCGTGGGCTAGCCAAAGAAATGCGCCTGAAAAACAACAATAAACATAGGGGAAGGATAATTGGAAAATCTGATGGATCCACTTTATTACCTACCTGAATTTTTTGTGGCAGTTGTACACATTCTTTTTACTAGTTCTTTGCTAGATTTCTCCAGAGATCAAATTGTTATTTTGGACAGTTGAAGTTCATTTTTCAAGCTTTATAATCTAATGAGAGCAAAAGACTCAAAACATCTGACAACTGGATATGCCAAGATCTGAATACTTTAGCGCTTTCAAACAGAAACCTTTACAGCTGTGCAAATTCAGCTGTTCTGTGAAGGATTAATGTATTACAGAAACATGTTACTAGTGATTTAGAGAGATGGTGGATCATTAAATAAGAAAATTACCCGGCTTAAAATTTCACCTTAGAATAAAGCCATCTTTTAGAAGGGTTTTTTTTTTTATCTCTCAAGAACAAATGAAAACAATGATAAAATGATAGAACTTTTATTATGAAGTCCATCCTCTTGAGATTTAAATTCTGGGCAGTGTTGGGGAGTTAGTCATAAATAACTCAACTAAACTTTTAAAGTTTGAGGCCAGATTGCCTGATGTTTGTGAAAAAAGAATACAGAGTCATTCCTTAGAGTGATAAATCAAGTAGAGAAAAGATTATCATAAAATTCCCAAGACTATTTTGTTCATAATGAAAACATCTGTAAATACCAGCAACACATCATTTAGGGAAAAAAATCTATCTATCTATATATTTTAGTTAACAAATCTTTACAGGTACTGGTAAACAATTAAAGAAAACAGTAATAGTAGCTGAAGAATTTTTTATTTTGGTAAACTGCATTAAATTTTTTAAAAGACTATCAATATAAATGGATGTGACATTTTGAACAAATACGTATATACTTTTATGTAAATTTAAACATTTATACATTAGATTTGCTTCTGTAAACAGAAATCCTGACATTCCTATAGAGTGACTAGAGTAGCAATCAGCAATTCAGGAGAATTTTTTTTTGGACATCATAAAAAAATGCAAACTACAAAACACAACAGAAAACACCCCAAAATACTTTAATGGCATTTCTAATTATTCATAAGCACAGAAAACTCATGCTATAGTAATAAGAATTTAAAGAAACAGCAATCAACACATTCTTTAAACACTGCTGTTTCTTTTAAAAAATTAAAAATGGATCTACTTAAAAATAGTTCATCCCTCATTAAAATCCAAGAGATATTCAATCCAACTACAGACAGGGGACACCTCCCAGACTTTCATTTCCATCAGCCTCAGTGAGCACTAGACTGCGCTGCTGTGTTTCATCCAGAACATGCCTGGTAATTAATGACTAATCTTCTCCTAAAAAGATGAAGCAAAGTGAACTATATTCTTCAGTTTTTGGATGCAAACACACAGCCTGAAACTGTAACACTAATTTTTCACTTACCCTAAGAAAAAATTGAACCCTGTCCTCCAGAGTGAAAAGACAAACACACCAAACCAATCTGTCACACACTCCTCTGTTACTATTGTTCTACACATGACTATAATTTCCTCCTGATGAGAAACAGTCATTTTCATCTAGGTTTAGATACAATAAAGGATTCAAGGATGTTACAGTCAAGCTAATATAATTGAAAACTGCCATAAAAGCTAATCAGTCTGACAACCAGACTCTTAAATTTCAGTAATTTGGCACACATAAAGAAACTGGTTTTCCTTAAGCAGGGTAAGTGATTGAGCATCATTGCCAAAAAGAAGCTACATTCCCCCGTAATAGACAGAAATCACAAACCCTCAAATCCCCAAATTTCTATTATACAAATATATTGCAAAAGCATGCAGAACTGATGGGCTGAGCATGTGCGTGTTTTGTAAACCAGTATGTGTAAATGATTTAAACCTTGTAGGTCGGTTTGATGAACAAAGTCTTAGAACTCAGAGGTAAAATGAGTTGAAATCATAAAATACCTGGTCTGGGGTAGTCCAAAGCTGGTACCAATGCCAACTGGCGGTAGACAGTTAACCACTTTCTTTACTGTTGCTTGGTCAGGGAAGTTGAACATGACAGCCACTGCGAACACAAGAGTTGAAACATGACATGTTTTACTTTTTTTTTTGGCTTTTTGGCTTTTTGGCCCAATAAAGCTTATCTCCAACAGATAAAACAGATATATTTCCTTCAGATTACTATAAAAATCTTTTTTATATAATTTCCAGAACTGCTTTAGGTTACCACCAAGTGGAATTTCAATGGAAGTTACCACTTTTACAAAGCTTACAAGGCCTACAGTTGTTTTTGTATTTGAACAGAATTTAAAGCTTTATGTATATATTGGGATATCTAGAACTAAGCCAGAAAAAAAAGCATAGTTTATATATTAAATGCATCACACATTTGCTAGGAACTTATTTTCCAGTTATTTTCAAGTTATATTTATTCTTCAAAGTATGACCTTCATATTTCATCTGAAACATTGAATGACACTTATAAAATGAACCTAAAAATCTAAATAACATAACCAAATTATGATATCACCAGTGGACATTTATGACTTCATGGAGTATGACCTGACTCTCCAAAATAGGAAAGTGTTTCAACAAATGATTAATATACTGTTGGAGGACAAGCATTTTCAGATATGAACAACAATGCTCTGCAAGATCTGTGTCTGAATCCTCACCAACCATGTTGAAGACAAAAATAACAAATATCCTTATCATTTTTTGACTAACATACTAACTGCCTAAAATATATGTTATCCTAGGAAACATTTACTGGTTTAAGGACAACATTTAACCTCATTACCAAAAAAATATTTTAGATTTAAAAAGCATCATCTTAAGACCTGCTTTATTTGATGTCTTTATAAAGTTTTAAAACTTGTTTTTCAAAATTTCATTATCAGTACAAAAACACTAAAAGTGCTTAGAGAGTCCCAGTTTAAGTTGCAAAGAATTCAAGGAATCTGGTTTAAAACAAAATTTAGGAGGGGAAAATAGCAGAACAAAATTCTCCAAAGCCTCAATTTACTGTATCTTGAGTGACTTGTCAGACTACAAGTACGTGTTCAAAAAAGGAAGTGAAGAGACAGGATGATGAAGAAAAATCCTGCTTAAACAGGATAAGTCCACATTTATTTCTTACAGTTGCACTAGGGACTAACTGAAAACAGAGCTTCTCTATTTATATACAGAGGCAGATTGTTCCATTTTAGAGATATCTGAGAACTGCAGGTTATTGCATAACTGTCTACCTTTGAAAATATTAGAACAATATCACTAGAAATAAAGCATGAAGCTATACCAATCGTTGGTCTAATCTGGTACTGCAGTTCTTATAGTCTTTTGTTCTTAGTGTTTATAACTAACAACTGTTAACCTTCCAAAGAGATTTAAAAAAACCCTTTAAACATAACAGATCAGAGGTAGGTATGCCTTTAGCAAGAGCTTTCAGAGGATGCCAAATAAACACGCCGATATAAACAGAAGTAAGGCATTGCTAATTCCCAGTTATCATGTTTGAACATAATACTTCTCCCTGAAAAATGATGAAATGGAAACAAATAAATTTATAATACAAAAATATACTGAACTTAAATATTGAGACACTTAATCCAAGCCCTTTTATCCATAACAAAAAGGAGCGACTAAATAGCCAGAGACCACACGTCCCCAAACCAACACTTGCCACTCCTTTAAACTCACAGTACCTCTATTTGCCATGAAGATCTCTAATGCTGTATTTTGCAAAAGATAACGTCGTGAAAAGACAGATCGAATCTCTGAAAAGAGCCATTTTCCATGGAGTCCTTCTGTATATGCTAGAATCTAATAAAAGAGAAAAAGAGAGAGAAAAAAGATAATATTTTTTAAATATGTTGTCAGTACAGGTAACATCTTGTGAAAGAGAAACTGTGTTTGATCCACGAACAAGGATTTGGCCAATTATCTACAAATCCAGCAGCGAATTTAAAATAAACTCAAATTCATGCTATGAACCTGTAACAGATTTTTCCAAGTCTTAAACTCAATCATTCATGTCAAACCCCTTTAAAATTTTGTTTCTTTAAAGACAAGTGTGTATTTTCCATAACCAAGGGAGTCTCAGAAACATTATGAAGTGTTCAGCACTTCAGCAAAATATAAAAATGTATTTTTGAAATGTATTACTAGTGCCATTAGATGTATCTGCACTCACTTTAGAGTTGTAATAATAGGACTGTAACAAATAAACAAGAAAAAAAGTCCTTAAAATGTTCCTTACGTTTATCGTTAAGGCAACATTCATTAATTCTGGAAGTATAAAGGTTGGCTGTATAAGAGGTTAAATATCACTTTGTCAGCTAAGGTTAAACACAAACTTGCAAATGAACTCAGCATAATCTCTCTATGGAGTAAGCGGTTGTCAAAGTAACTTGTTACAATTCCTGTCATCCCATCTGACAGACACAGATGCTTAGTCTGCTTTCACAATTCAAATTAATCCCATTTTTAGTCCACAGGCACTTTGTTTCTTTGTTTCTTTTTTTTCTTTTCATTTCAAAGCTTAATTATGTAAGTGTTAAGGGACAACAAGACTGGACGTTTCTGTGCCTCACATTAGCAAAACATAGGCAAAGGAAAAAAACGCCAAGATTTGTCAATTTTAACATACACAAATACATTTAACATAAACACATTACAGAAAAGGAGATTCAAATATAATCCTAGTTAACATCACTGTTATTACAATTTCACTGAAGTAATATATTGTGTTAAAAAAACAAAAAAGGAATTTCCAGCTTTTAACATAACCAAGACTGTTAATGAACCCAATTACTTGGTTTTAGGTATTAAAGAAAGGAGGATTTTGCCTCACATGTGGCAAAGAGAAGGAAAAATGAACTTTCTGATGCAAAATTCTTGCAATGTGATGAAAGGAATAAACATTGCTTATAGTTACTAATCAATTTTGAAACTGGGGAACTGCCAGACTTGGGCCATGATGGCACCTTCTGTACCACATCCATAACCCAGCCAGGCTAACYGGCAGATTTGTATAAGTCTGTGGTGCTACCAAGAACCACTGCGGTTTGCTTTTGTCACATGCACAGAAATATCCTTTAAAGAGCACATGATAAAAGAGGTACCAAAGGCGTCCAAGCCGCGATGCTCAAGTACAAAAATCTCCTAGCACCTTTGCTGGTATTCATCCACGTTACACTCTTAAAACTGGCGCGTGTAATTTCAGTGAATATCTTTTAAGGTGGGGAGGGTGGTTATGACCTGCGCATTTCTGCAGTAACAGTGAAAACACAACAGACTGATGACCACTATGAACCTTCCCATTTCTAACTCAAGCACCTATTACATGCGAGTAAAACCAGCAAGCTGAAATAATTCAGTATTATTTTTGCCCTGCAAGACTAGCGTTTTGCGTGACAACGCACCTATCGCTCAAACCCTGCAAACGGCCACATCCTTGCCATATACATCTTTTTCAAAATTGGACGGAAGAGCACCAACTTGCAAATAGCACAGCTCGTTCACGCCTTGCTTGATAAAATTATTGAATCCAGTGTAACAGGATTTACAGTAGGAGCTTGAGCTGAACCCCAAAAAGGTGAGCAGCCACCTCTCCAACAATTCGTGAGAGTGTTCGTTAACACAAGTTACGAGGAGGGGAAGCAGCTGAGGCCTGGCTGCGCAAGGCCCTCATTGCCAGCCGCAATGGGGTCAGCCTGCTCGGCAGCTTCACTTCAAAGTCTCTGGAGTTCAATTAAAACTGGATTAGGTGGGAGCGGGCCTTCTTGGGGGCAGCCTGTGCAGTACGGCACGGTGCTGCGCGCACTGACAGCGCCCAAGCCAGAGGCCTAGCCTGCCAGTGAACCAGTTGCCATGGCAACGGCATCATTACCATTGCACTTACCGCACCGAGCAGAGATGCCAGATACAGAGCACAAACACGCTTCTCCCAGTGCGTGTGACTACRCAGTCCCGATCAAATTCAAATCCAGCTTTGCCTTCCTTGTCAAATGCCCAATCTGATTAATAAAAGCGACTATTGGCAGAAATGGACTAATATTTTTAAATTAAATTCAGAATTTTTATTCTGGTAAAGGGATTTTTCTGCCAGTCTTACTGCTTCTGATATTCTCAGCTTCAGAATTACAACTTTCAAAACCTACGTTTGCATTTGCCTGCTTTCATCCCTAAGYCTCACACTACGCAACCCTGTTTAAGGATTTAAGAACAGCCAGCTTATTCATCCTATCCATGATATGCTGAGTTTTAAAAACAACTCCCATTCATTTCTGTGGTTTGTCTCCACTAGTAATAGTTTGGGCATGAATTGTGAAACGCTGCTGTACAATCTAATCTAATCGGCACAAATAGTACCACCTTCCCCACAAGAAAAGGGCTACAGAACTTCAGTTCATTCAGCACATAATACTGAAATTTAATCTACTGCACATTGCATTTATTTCAAAAGATATTGCACCCCACAGGAGGAAGAATAACATAGAGTCCAACATTTCAAACAGATTGCTTAAGATAAACAAATGAGACCACCGGAAGCTTCCATTGTTCCAAAAACCTTGTTACACAAACTGCTACGAGACTAGACTTTGGGAACACCAGGTTAAACAATGGCACGACAATACTATTAAAAATATAAATTTACGTTCACCTTTGTGTACAGCCCCTACTTGAGCTGAAACCACAGAGATGAAGGCCCCAGACATGGAGCACGCCCTCGGAGCCGTGCCGAAGCCCCGATGCCGCCCGAGTGGAAGCTGCTCGCCAAGAAGCCGGCAAGCAGGGAACAGGCGGCTCCGGTCTCCACTTCCAGGCACTTCTGAAATCAGAGCTGCAGGAAACCCCATGTAGCAAAGCCCTGATCACCAATTAAGACGGTACCTAGACAAGCCATGTCTTCACAATTCGTAGCTGTATATCAGCAGATTTCCCAACATTAAAATGGCTATTCTGCCACCTTACAGTTTTAAAGGCACATGGCCCAGCCCAGCTTTTCTTCAAAATCCTGCTTCAGTGTTGATCATAACCCATGTCTGTTGCTGTTATAAAGATTATATGCAATAGTTAAAAGATAACATCACTGCAGCTGTCTCCTGAAATAGAGAAGTAGTATTTTACTGAAGACTAAATGAAAATTTTGCTTTACATTTTAGGCAAACCAATCAGCTATTGTATATTTTAGTTTAGAGAAAAGTACTATTGATCTTGGAAATGTGAATAGGCTAGGAGTAATTAAGTCTGCAAATGGGTTATAGAACTGAAACAGTAATTGAATAATTATATTCCTTTAATGTGCCAGGCAATTTAAGTGCCATGAGTAAAATAAAAACTAAATAGCTTATTTAAAAAGCTGATGCCTATTTGTGTATTTCACAATAGTTTTTCTTGAAATCTACTCTTAAAAAAGTTACATACATTCACGCAGACAAAAAAAAAAAAATGCATTTAATTTGCATTTAAGTTTGATTGCAATTGAGAGAGAACCTACATAAATACATTCTTCTAGTAGCATTCTTTGTATTTCTGGGTCATTTTTGTAGAGGAGACAAAATAACAACATTCAGAGTTCTAAAAATCTGGTACATGATTCACTAGGAACCTGGATCTCCATGGTTATCTCAGCCATGCAATTATATTCCTCATCTTCAGATTTTACTGTCCAGGTACCATGCAGTTTCTAGCTCCAGGATTCACAGTGAAAAGGTCTTCAGCTACTCCTTGCTTAAACATGTCCAAATACAACCAAATTAATAGGAAAAAGACAGATTAAAAATAATCAAAAAAAAAAAATCCAAATGCTCTTTAAAAAAATCACAGCGCTTATTAGTTTATTTTGGATTTCTCAGTAACACACTACCAGAACAGTAGAGAACAGCAAACAAGGTGTTTATTTTACATATCAATTATTTATACAAACAGCCACTGAAATCCACACTCAAATAGTAGTAGTCCCCCATCCAGTCCCTCCTGTGAGTATGCACAGTCTGCTACACAATCCTGTTCAGCATTTTCATGGGTGACAAACTCAATTAAACATATTCATTACTTTAATGTTCCACTAGACAGTTTTACCCAGCATAAAAAAATTAAATAAATAAATAAATACTATGTGACCTTTGTATCGATCAGAGCAAAATGGCTTATGCCTGGGTGTGGGTGGTGGAGGGTTTGGGGAGGGGGGTGGTAAAGGACTCTTATGTTTTCTCTTCCAATTACTGGAGGAGATGATAAAACCAGAGCAAATGATGTATCAGCTCATTTTATCTTATCGCTTTGGGGCTAGGTGACAATGAAGTTCATATTTCACTGGTTCCCATTGAAGATTGTGAAAATTACTTGCCCTTATGACCTGAAATTTCACTAGAAGACAGAAATTTCTCTTCTGCAAAGTAATGCAATTTTTCAGATGTCAACCTTTAGCCCAGCTTTAAAAATTAATTTCATTTATATTAACCAATGATATTGATATTTTCACAGAATGCTCTTTGATACATGAACTACAGACTAGCAAATTGATGTGCCTTAAAAGGCTTAAATTATTTTATTTGAAGCTGCTGTGGACAGACAGATCTACCACAAACTGAAATTCCTACATCATAGAATAATATTTACCCTAGCCTGATACACCTTAAGGCCTCTGGACCTGTAAATAGTTTCATCTTTAGTTAGGACTTAGTTTTATTTCTAGATTTATTCAGTTTTGAAACAATTTCTATGTAAGTTATGTACAAATAAAAACACCATTTGTTTAGAAATTAATAAAGTCTAACTGTCACAGGCCACGGATCGGTACACATGTGATGACATGAAAAATATTTTTCAGACAATAAAAATAGTAGAGGAATGCACAACTATATTTTCTCTCTTTATCCTGATATTAAAGCTATATTTCAAAAAGAAAAAAATATGCAATGCAGATTTTCTGAAAGTGGTCTTCCATCAACTACAGATAATCATCTCCCTAATTACCAAGACCTACCTCTGAAAATAAATTTATCACAGGAACCTGCATTCATAATTTTTCTGAGTTGACTATGAGGTTCTGAACACCCCACATGGACTAATCAATCAGCAAATAATGTTAGCAAAGAAGTTGGTTCTATTATCTTATTCTTTTCTACTGCATCCAATGCTTCACAAACATTTTTTTTTCCTTTTGATCACCCCTGCTGACTCTTGGAGAGAAGGACCAATGCCGATTCATCACCAGGGGCAGACAACACTGAATCAACACAAAAAACTGCAATTAGCTGTCTCATACGACTGGTACTGGAGAAAACTCCTCGATTCAGGATGTTAGTTATCCAGATAAATAACATTAATAAAATATGCTACTATTCAACTAAGACAGGAGGCTAAAATTTCAGAAAATTATTGAGGGTGGTCATGGAACCTTCATCAGGTTTGTGCATAATCTTATACATAGGCTCCTGTATGTTAAACATAGCACAAATAAGATCTGATTGCTAAAGAGAGGTATATGAGTTAAACTATCCATCCTGAAAAGCAGAAGTTCAACAAGAAAAAAATTGAATATAAGTTTGGGTGGCTGGCCAAGCCCTGAAAGGTTTAGAATATAAAATTATACTTTTCTTTCGAAAATAAGACAGTAGGCTTATTTATGGTAAAAGGGAGCTACACTTGCATGAAAACAGATTCTCAGAAGAACTGATGTCTTGACTTAGTAAGCCCGCTACATTCTGGCTTAAGAGTTAGTGGGTAGATATAAAAGGATCATACAACTTTTTACACCATCTGGCAGAGCTTACCATCAGGAATTAACGCTAGCAGTTTACAAATGATTCAGATAGCACCTTCTGAAACAATGGTTATTTTAGCTTCTGTGTCTATCCTCATTCTCCATTTGGTTTCTATCACTAACTCAAGAACAGGCTAGGTTAATAGCGATCAACAAGTTGTTTATTGGCATGTGTGAAACAAATTGGTAGTCTCAGTCTGCTTCCAATAAACACATGTGCAAGTTATAATTATCAATTCCTGAGGTGCAAAGAGCTACAAGGTAAGAATTAGCAATAATTTATTACTGAGTTTACCAAAGGCAGCCTTTCTAAAACAGCCTCCCATAACATATCTCAGACATGCTAACAAGCAGTGTGGCTACTAACCCAGCCGACAAACCAAGCACTTCACTCTCTAAAAATGCCAATGGAATACCTGCAAGCAGTAAAAAGATATATAGGAAATCAGAAATTCATGACAGGTTTTTTTGGATGTGATATTTTAGACAAATAGATCTTTAGACAATCATTCTCTTTTCATTGGCCACAGTGATTTTCATTTTATCCATAATACGTTTTCAAAGTGTTTTTGAAAAAAAAAATTGCACCACCCCCGCCCCACACCCTAATAACATGTTTAGATCATCCCAAGATCCTCAGAAAAAAAAAAGAACATGCATTGACTGTGGAGTTCCCCATTGCAACTTTTCTTTCTCCTTTTCAGCAGTGCTTATAATCCATATAAACAAGGAAGAATGGTGATGATATTTACTCTGCCAGGGTTTCCTGTACTATATTTGCCATAACCTTGATGTTAATACCTACACAGACTTCATACACCTAGTAAGCAAGAAGATACAGACATAACAATCATAATCGTAACCAAGATATCTTTTAATCGTACATAAATAATGGAGAGTAGTCATAAGCATAAATTGTATAAAGGAACCTCTGAGATGTGTGTTCCACAGTAAAATGTGCACCTCTTTATGTTTCATATATTTACCAAAAAAGCATAAATGGACTGTATGGACTTAGATGCACTTATAAATCTTTGCTTAAATTATCTAAAGTTGAAGATGCTCCTATCCAAGTGCTTTGGTATACATGCATGTACAGTCATACATGTATACACATATATATGTGCACACACAAACACAAGGGAGAGAGACTGCATAAAAACAAGATTATATGTGATGCAGGAGTAACCACACTGCATCAAATTCAGCATTCATGTAATCCCACTGTCCTGTCTTCAGTGATGGCCAGCACAGCGGGTAGACAGAGTATTTTTTCATTTTTTCCTTCATTAGATCATAAGTTTTAATATTTGGAGAGTGTTTTTAATCCATTCTAATTAATAAGAACAACTTTGGCTAGTCTTGATCTCCATATAGATTGACAGATTGCATAACCATTTTGTTAGCTGTATTAAATTCTAGGACTTCAGGATTTCATTTTCAATGAATTCTACCATTTAAAAATATACTCTGTAAATACTTTTAAAGTGTATTCTTGATGATTTTAATTTGTGAACCTTGAAAAAATGTAAATTACCTGTATCAGCTCAAGAGGAGAGCTTAAGCATCACTGAGCATAATTCAATGCAGGTATTTCTCATTGTGTAGAAGCTGTCAAAAGAGCTGATCACATATACTAGGTTGTGGCATTTGGATCAATAACGATGGAATAAAGTATTATTAATATTTAATGGTGCAGTGGTGGGTTCCATACTAGCTACCCCAATCTAAGATCGAATTTTGGAAAATTTGAGAGGGAAACTCCATTTGCCATAGTTCTACCTATGCAAGTGAGGGGAGGGTGTCTAGACCTCTCTGGAAGTTCCTCACAATTCTCTTACTTTGGTGCTAACAAAATAACCTTGTGTCAGCACAAATTTTGCTACCTCATTACTTAGCTCCCTTTCAAGTTTATTATTACAGAAAACTAAAAGACAAGAACAGGAACCTTAAAATGCTTTAATTTTAGCCTCAGTGAGAATTGATCATTTAATTTTACTTCCTATCTCCTTGAGAGTTAATGAAAAAAAAGAATTACAAATTCAGATTGTGATCATCCTGAAAGTGAGGATTTTGAAAATGTTTTATTATGGAAAAGGAGGTTATAAAATGAAACTCTTCTTAAACTTAACCTGGAAGGCTTTTTGTACATTCCCTAGCATTGGATATTACCGTTAAGCAAAATATAGATGCATATTTTTGAGAAGAATATGATCATGATCCAAATTCTGGCAAAGATGCTTAACACATGATCATACAGAGGGCTTTATAATAGAATTAAGACAACACAGAACTCTTTCAGCTGCTGTTCATGAGGAAGATACCCAGGCATAGCACTTTGATATAACTTGAGTTACTAAAAATACTCTGGAAGAATATCAGCAAGGGCTGTTTTCAACATTTCTATATCTGAACTCTCCAGTACAGGATATCTTTGTAGGGTCTCAAAATCAAATTTATTCTGGAAAGATTTCACTCAGTGAAGGGTATCAGTTCTTTTTATACCTTGTATAAGACAACGGAAGCAGCTTTAGAGAAAGTAAGTGGTAGGGATGTGGCCTTATCATCTGTGATTAATAACACGCTCTGAGACTTGTCTGATTTTCTAGTCAGTCTGTTTTTCAGATGACTGTAATTTGTGAGAATAATGATCTTCTTACTCTTATCGACAACATCAGCCCTGAGTCTTTTAGACAAGATCTCCTTTTCAAATTTCTGAAAGTTATTTTGCTTGCATATCAGAAGCATTTTCTTTTTGATATTTTAAAAGTTGTAACAAGTAAAATTATAGCATTGAGCAGAAGACTTTGTCCCTTTCCAATTTTGAACAGATAAGATATGCCTATTGTGCTTTGCTCAACTTATTTCTACTAGCAGCTCCAATCCATGCCAGGATGTTGTAACACTACTGCAGTGAAAAACCTCTCTTTGGAAACTATTTAAGGGATTTCAAGACAAGCTCTAAAAACTTTCTCTTGTTTAAAAGACTAAAGTATCTGAGAAAGTCTGAAAAGGAATCAAACAGAGACTTTTTATGACAAGAAGGCATTACCATGTTTTTTTAAAGTCTAAAGTATTTTTGGTCTCTCTTCTTTTATAAAATTCCTAGTGCAGAAAAGCCTTGGAGATAACCTTTATCAGATTATATTGGTTGATCTCTAAGGAGTATGGAGTCTGAAAACTAGGAATTTCCAGACTCTCAATTCACAGCAGTTCATATACACAGCAGTACAGCTGGATATGGTGAAAGGTAGTATACGGGAGGATGCATCTCAAAAGATCGAAAACAATGTAGGAGAGGTTATGTTTGTTTTGCTGTCTCTTAGAAACATTTAGCCATTGAGGCTTCTTTAGAAAAGCAAGGTTCATGTTTGCCGTATCTGTCTTTTCGAATTCCTGTTTTGAACAGGAGATCAGAATAGTTTGCCTCTCGTGTTAGCTTTCCCACTGCTGTGCCCTGCACCTGCCTGTTTCACCACTTTCAGGACATCACTTCTCACATGGGCTGCTCCTGTATCTATCTAGAAAAGGTCTATCCAGCCAGAACACCTGCAAGCAGAAGCAGCAACTACAACGAGGAAAGAGGGAACTAATGTACCTGAGATGTTGGCAGTTGTCTAATGTCTGCCATTTTGACCTGATCTGGCAGAAGATGGGTGAGGAGAAGAAATGGAAAGAGCAGAGAAAAAACAAGTTTCAATGCCAAAGAGATGGATTTTTTAAATTGATGACCTGTAAGCCGACCTTCAGATCCCTTCACCAGAAACAAAACAAAAACAAAAAACACCCCCACACATCTGGCAGGAAGCTAGAGTACCAGTCATCACAAATGACTGCATCTGATCAGCTCATGCATGGGATCCAAGCCCATACATGGAAGAACACRTGACTCTTGAAGGCAAAGAGAAAAATCAGACTCCAAACCTGCCAATCTAGCAGTTTACATTAAAAGATTCGTGCTATGTTTTATGAAAGAGATGGCACAGAAGGTGCAGCTTGCAAAGGGATGGGAAAGCAAAAATGGCTTCATGCCATCTTTGTGCTGTGCAGGAACCAAATCCTCTTTGAGTACACTGGAACAACTGCAGGGGCTGCAGTGTATTTACATATATTTGACTTACTTGTGGTGCCTGGTGGCTGCCCTGCAGCCCAGGACTGTACAGTACTTAATGCTATTGAAACTTCCCCTCCTTCTGCTCTCACAAATTGAGACAGACCATGGCACAGTGCTGCTTACAAACCCTTCACTGCTCAAGCACTTCTCCAGTCACTGGTAGCTCACCCCTGTAAACCAAAAAGAATTCAGAGACCACAGCAAGGCAGAGAAATAATCCTTATAGTTATCAAAAGACACATCTTCCCCACATGCACTGTGTTTAATCAAGAACTTCATGACTAAACCTCATATTCTGTATCTGTATTCTTAAATTTATCTTATATTCCTGTAAAAGTAGATTAATTTCCCAGGCAAAGGAACTGACTGTAGCTGGCCAGTGACAAAGGGTTTACTACGGTCCATGACTGAAAGAGACAATGTCTTCTTTTAAGGTTACCCATAGAAATAATTTGACCAATTAAAGCATATCACGTTTGTAAAGATCAAAGAACAATGTATAGAGAAGGTTGTATACCTACATGTAGTGCTGGATTTCGTCTTAGTAGATGGTAAAATAAAGTACTTATTAAGCTTTCAAGCATTCCTACTGGTACAGGCCCTTTTCCAAGGTTAATTAAGCCACAGACATAGCTAATGTGAGGGCTACAACCCCAGTCTTGGATTACGAAACAAGAACACAACTCCAATTTCTGTTAAAAACTGCAATAAAAAATTAAACTGCTTTTCTAGTCCAAATGATTGATAAGAAAGGCTTGGAAATGTGATGCAAGCAGAACAGATACACAGACAGCAGTCTGGGGGTAGCTGAACAATTGATCCAGCAACATGATTTGCCTTGCCGTTCCCTCTAGGGTATTAAATCTAAAACTTGCTACTCCTGCGGGCCCAATAAACAATGGCCTATCAAAGAATTCTGCAGATGATAGGAGAAGAGGGGGCAGTAAGCCTACATGAAAATATCAGCTCTTGTGAAGAACTGTAATCTGGGCTGTGTTATGCATCTGTCTTACAAATCCACAACACAGTTTTGCACAACTGGAAGTTTTTCTAAAAGCCAGAAAAAGTCAGGTCTAATGTGGGAGTGTTTACGAAGCACCAGGTTCTAGCCAATGTGTAACAGTCTGTTTCGTGAATGTTGAAGTCAAAAGGGGAAAAAATATTGTAAACTGCTTTTAGACAAACCTAACCTCATAGCAATATCCTATCCATCCTGCCCAAACTGCTGCCAAGAACTAACAGTTCCCTGAGAAAATACAATAATTTATCTTGTCAGTGCATATTTCATTTACAAAACTAACTTAAGGCAGCACTTTCATAAGGCAACTCTTATCAAGTACCTTAACTGCATTCAAAGGAACGATGTGGGAGCCCTTCTCAAACCTTGCAAGTGGAAAGAAAAATGCTGTGTAGCAGCTCTATTCCAAGTCAGGTCCACATTTTGGAAGAGGTGTATGTTTTTTAAAAAGAGCAGGAAATTAAAGGCATGAGAAAAGCTGATTTTGCAGAAGCATTTTCAATTCTTAACTTGACTGATTTAGTTTGTAACTCAATGTTCTCTTGTAGAAATGTGTAATTTAAGACAGAAGACCTGTCCTTAGGACACTGAAGGTTTGCTTCCAAACTAACCACAGATGGAATACCTGCAAGTAATTCAAATAATTTGGGATCTGGCATCAGTGAAATTCCAAAATACCTGCAATCATTTATTTCCTCAAGAGGAGGACACTTATTTTCATAGCATGCCAGCAATATATACATTCAAGTAGGCTCATCTTTTAAGATATATGTCAGAGGAAGATGTACTGCATTTACGATCTGAGATATAAAAAATATCACACCCTACATCAACTAGGAACGTGTACACAGCTAGAAACTTTTGCAAATCTCAACAAGATACCAATTTTCTACTCAAGAAGCTGGAGAAGTTTGAAGTCAGAACGTCATGGAGTTTGATGGCCCACCCAGAAGCATTTATTACAGGACAAGCAATGGAGTCCTGATCTTTCCATGAGTACATGAAAACTATCTGCTGAAATGACTAGGACAGAGAACTTGAGGCACCAGCACAAACAGTAAAGGTAACTCATCCAGACACACATAAGAATGTGCAGCCAGTGATGAACTGATAAACTGATCAATAAAATATTGTTTCTGCTTGACAAAAGTTGCATTTGTTTGGTTCTCATTTAATGATTTTATAGTTTTTAAAAGTGGTTTTGAGTTAACAAGCATAATAAAGATATCAACTTCAATTTGGACTGCTGGAGCTCCAAATATACAGTAGTAGCATAAAGAACTGACAAAAAAGAGCTGAAATTGGCAAGTGCCTGCCTCTTAGCATTGCACCCAAACAAAACATCGGTGTTGATAAAATCCACTTTTTAAACCATATATTCTTGCAAATCTTAAGTACTGTCATCTCATCTCCCTGTTGGAGTTTGACTGATTACGCCTTTTCCTTATGTTCATTAATCTCATCACCTTATCTTTTACACCACTTCATTTTAGCAGAAAGGCAATAATAAAACCCTCATCCATTATCCTTTTACTCATCTAGTCAAGCGGAAATGGTTAATAACATGCTACAAATTGAACTTCAATCACCTCATTTTCTCCTTTGTCGAATGCACATTAAAGTATATTCCAAAAGTGCAATTTGTTTTACAGGGGAATTTGTGTTATATTGCTACAGACAACTAAAATTAAGTGTTTCTCAGTTTGGTTATTAAATATATCCAACTGTCCTTTTATCTCTGATACTAAAACATTAACTCACTTTATTAGGGTGTAATAATACAAGAGCCTTATCTCCCAGAACACAGGGACATCTAGTCTGCCTAATAGTAAGTGTTATACAATGGGTCATTTATCTTTTTTTTTTTTTTAATATGCTTGTGATAGTTTATGAATTGGTACATTACTGCAGATGAAATGGCTCTCCATTTAAGAAAAGTTAATTTGTTTACATGCAGGCTTATCTTCAAATGCAAGCCCCATTAGAGAAGCGGTCTATAACTGTCAGAGCAAGTGAAGAGGGAAAATAGGTGGATGTAGAAAAATTTAGAGCACAGTAATTTAACTCTGATCACCAATTTCCTATTTGAATATTAACTGTGTTCCACATGCACTTTGCAAAAACTCTATGATCCTAAAATGATTCTACAGAAACATTAATTGCAATAAGACTCTCAAAATTTTTTTTTTAGTGAACTCACCTCATCATCCTGAACAGGGGCATATCTTAGTAATCCAAAATAAAATGACACTTCAAAAAAAAAAAAAAAAAAAGCACTAAAAAAATGTTGCCTAATGAAACATATTTGAGTTGTTTCTTCCAAAAAAATAAAAAGGTGGGTGAAATTCTAGCTCTGTTTAATTCAGTGACAATAATCCCCTTTGCAGAAGAGGGGCAGGATTTCCTCCTCTGTTTTTGTACTTCCCTAGAAAAATTTTCACTTGCACGTCTGCCATTAGCTCAAGGAAATGAGACTAGTTTCACTAGCTCCTCAATAAAACTGCATGTCAGTTATAACCACAAATACTATACAACTATTACTGTAGAAAGATATTTTCCCACTCTCTGTCTCATCTCTATTCTAAGGAATCTCAGTGTTAACCTTCTAAGCAGCCTGGGAACACCAAAGTTCCTACCTTTATTCAAAGACAGAATTAGGGAGACAGTCATTTTTTATTACCGTAAATACTTACAATAGTTTATAGCATATCTACACTAAAGATTTCAAAAAGGGAGATGAAGTAATGACTACCTTTTACATTAAAGCAAAGCACACATACAGTTCAAATAAACTCTCATATAAAAAGATGCAGAATCACCACTTTTTACATTTCCTTTAATGGTCTACTTTTTTTCCAACTCTGTCCATGAACAGCTTGTCTTATTTCCTAAGCCATTCAAACATTATTTCCTCTCACCCACCCTATCACCTTCCATTCAACGTGCAGTTTCACAAGCATTTTTGCTGGTGGCAGCCCAGCTCATGTCGCACCCCTTCTCATCTATCCCCAGCCACTTTCGACTGCTGCTCCAAGCCCTCTGCTGCTCTAACAGTACCATGCATGAGCTCAGGTGGTAAACTGCAGTAGATAATGGATCCAGATAGAAAGTAGCCTGGGCTGGGGGAGATCGAAAAAACGAAATGATGAATGAGATGATGAGAATGATTCTAACATGACTCTGTTCCCCAATTCTGTTCACTGCATAACCACTCAAACACTTACCATGAACAACTGGGGAAAGGAGGGAAACAGGGAGATGAGGACTGCTCATGGCAGTACTGTCACTAAAAGAATTGCTTGTGAAACTTTGGTTTAGTAAAATCCTGACTCCAGCCAGACCAGCCTCTACATATGACTACTTTGTTCTTCAGTCATGAACCTCTCTGGTTTCTTCCATTTCCCTAAGTGGTCAAAAGAAGCCACTCATTAATATCTGGAGTTCTGCTACATATCCACTGGAAACCCTCTTAAAGCACTTTAATATTGTACCTCAAAAAGCTTCAACAGTTGCCCAACATATAGAACTGCTGGTTTAATGCTGAGAATTTCTTATTTTGTCTTCGAAAATGTCTTGTTTCTTGTTTTCTTTTTTACTTCTGCCTGTATGCAACTATCTGTTGCTTCCAGTTTTACATTTAGAGAGGAAGATCCCTGGTCTGTGTTTTTAACCTATGGTCATCCATTGCTGTCCCAGTCCATGACTAAGGCTTACATTAGACCGCAGTAAAATAAAAAGCATTCTGCTTCTTCAAAGCATAGGACATCTTCATACTACTTTGTCTATGTACATGACACCATTCAGGTCTGGAATAAGCAAATGCAATTTGCTTATTGAAACACCTAATTCAGCCACTTGAGAATGCTAGGCTTCTTCATCTTCATGAAGAAGTCTGAAATAGTCAACTACTACTTGAGTTATCCCAAGCCGCATGTAAGCCTGACTCAAAAATACATAAACCAGTTAACATACTTGCTATCTGTTCATTGCAGAATGACAGAATTAGAACAAAATAACGATTACTGGCTAAAGCCTGGATGCTTCAGCTTTCTTTTCTAGTTTTACCTTTTCACAGTAACAAAATTGTAGTTGGCATCCAAAACTTACTTATATTTCAGCATGACTTGCACACACACAGCACTGCTAGGTAGCATCTTAAAAATGATATTAGAAGCCTATCAGCATAGCAAATTTGAAAAATATAGGCCAACTTTCCAGATAATGTGCATGCATAGCATTTGATCTAAATCATCATCTGATTTTTTTCAATTTGATCACATTTCTGAAAGCTACCTTTCAGAAAATTGCTTTAAGTATCTTGTCTTAATAATTTCCCCCTTTTCTAAATGTATAATTGAAAAGGTTTTCTACTTGCTTCCTTTTTGTTATTTAATTCACACTAAAACAGATGGTCAAAAGGACCTTTTATGTTCTTCATGAGAAAATCTAGTATACAAGTGAAATAAATAGGGAATTAGAGAAAGCTATAAACCTAGAAATGCTTTTAAATTGCCATCTGTAGTTTATCAATGAAGGTGCAAGTTTACGCAGCGCAAGTCTGACCCTTCAGCTCATGTCACACTTTTGCAAAAAGTAAACTACTGATGCTGTAGTACTCGGGTGCAGCAATTTATTGCAGAAGTATATGAACAACAGAATACTAAGCAGGTCAACATAAGTCTTGATTCTGGTCTCCAACCACCATTCCTGTACCACGTAACATGCCATTATCCATAAGTAAATGAGATAATCAATTTAATGAGGATTCAGATAAATCGGCTGCCTAATGAGCACTCAAACTGATGCGGCAAGGGTTATACTTCAGTGCTGACAAAATCAGTTTGATGAAACTGTGACAAAAGCAGCAAAGCACTTTTCCTTCAGCGTGGTTTTCTGCATCTTATTAACATGAAATTATAATCACTATTTGCAAACTGTATAGGAAACTCTCTTACTGTGGCAGTCATGTAAACATATGCTTTATCTACTTGCCTTCCAAGGAAATCTATGACTATTATTGGAATTCAGTTTAGTAAAAAAAAAAAAAAAAAATCAGTTCTTTTAGCTGGTAGAAAGAAGTCATTGAGAGAAAAAGCACCATGGGAAAAAAAAAAAAAAAAAAAAAAATCAGTTCTTTTGGAAAATTGCAATCAGATAGGGAGTTGCCTGAAGTGATTTAGTTTGAGTATGTCAAGAGAATTTCCAGAGACACCAGCCTGTATGATTTTGCATTTTATAAAAATGCCATTTGGCAGCAAATACAAAATAAACCAAACCAAAATATTCTTCAGCTTTTCAAACAATCAGGAAATTAACCTTGGTATCTCTTTAAAATCAAACAGGGAAGATCCAGCTCTATTTTTTAGCTGAATGGTAATGGTCTTATGCTGGTTTCCCAGTTCCATAATGTTAAGAAACATCACAGCCACTAAGGAGAGCAAGGAAAGAAATGGACCTACCTACTGTCATAACTCCTTTATCAAAATCCTTTAATCTTTTAAGAATTTTCTAGCAGTCCTGACTAACCAGTTATGTCTAGGTTCAAAATGCAGGACCCAGGAATGTCTAAAAGGCTGGAATTAAATGGTGAAAATAATTAAAAATGGAAATCTGTCAAGCAAAAAAAAAAAAAAAAAAGCAGTAACTTTAAAAAGCGAAAACAAAGTCAAATTTAACTCTTACTTTCCAAGCATTGTCTGTCTAGAAAACTTTCTGCAGGGAAGGCAAAGCACCTCTGCAGAAGTATGCTGTTTAAATGCAAGAGATAAAAGGCATATCAGGAATTTTTTTACATGTTATATCCATAGGTAATAACAGACTCCAAATAGTGTAACTACGGCTGTACAGAATATATAATACAGCACTAACTTACAGGAATGCATTTCTGGATGTTTTCATATATTCTGCAACCATTTAATGTTTTATAGACAAACGATTTTCCTTTCTTTAGGGGAAAGTGTTGTACCTGTAATATCTGACTGCTCTTCTATGAGTACTGCGAGGAGGGAAAAAATTGGGATAATCACAACTTTTGCCCAGGAACGCGGGAGGGAGCAGCTACAAAGTTCCAGCACAGAGTTAGAAGAAAAACTGACTTTTACTTAAGGACGCACAAGCTTAAATATCAATGAAATTGCATTCTATGGAGTAGGGATTTGTAATTCTCTTTAGGATCTGTAGGAGAGCACCAGAATTCAGTCGTGGAACTTCTGAAAAGCAATCCAGAGACAATGTAAATGACATTATATCCAATATAGAGAGAAGTATGTTGAACTTGCCAAAGAGTAATTGTTCTCAAAACAAATATATATATACACACACATATATATGTATATTTTATATATATATATTTAAAGGAAAACCCATAAAGATTACATAAAAACCACAGTGGAAATCAGTGGCAGCTGACAATACTAACTTTTCTATCTTCACACTATTCTACCACCAGAAATTTTATTCCCAAAGGACAGTGTTCTTGATAACATGGTGACTGAAGTCTGAAAGAGTTTTCACTTTTATGATTCCTATCACAATACACCGCATATACATTAAGGAACTAGATTAAAACCCTAATTTATCTGTAAACATTTCACTGAGGTCACAGTTCCCTGGTTACATGAATGCTGGCTGCGGTCTGGCCTCCTCCAACCCAGGTGGTCCCGCTGCCTCCTTTTCCTGTCACTAGCATTCCTACGGCCCCACAGTTAGCTGGCTCAGGGAGTTACCCTTGTTAAAAATCTGGGGGAGAAAAGTTAGTTTTCTGCCAGATTAGTTCCTTAGTTTGACTCATCACATTAATGCTACTGATGGCACAAGGGTGGAGGGAAAGGAATAAGCAGCCAAGAACTGGCCCCAGTGATTCTTTCTGTGACAGGTCCCACTGGCATGAAATCAAAGTGGTGGTGGAACCCTGGTCTCGGTTCCTGTGACAGCTGAATATTTTTGCGCCTTTGAAAACACCTTGCCAGTGTAACTCCATGGGTGTCTTCCAGCAGGGCTTCTAACTGGTTGGTGCTGCTAGCTACATGAGTGCTGTTACCAAACAGCAGGTAAGCTAGTTAGTCCTGCTTGAATCTAACACCACAATAATTTCCATGAAACAGCCAACTATAAAGATCATTACAAATCTTCTGGATATAAAAATACCCCAAATCAGACAGATTCTATATTTCTATTCCAACACAGTTGTGTTCTTTACTAGCAATTAGAAAATAAATAGCAAATTCAAGTGCCTACTCATTGCCTTATTTTTTTTACAGTGTTCATCTACCAAAATAAGTAACTTCTCTAACTCTATAGGTGGAGAGTGTGCATGTTTTCATGTTGAAGCTATTTTTAAGTGCAAAAATAAAATTTTACAGCAATCCCAGTACTGTAGCTGACAATAAGGGCAGTAAATTGAGAATAAAATGTATACAAAGAAAGAGATTGGGAAATGAACTCTGAATACTGAGTACTGAATATCACTTATTCTTTGACAGAATCTCGAGAGAGAAAATAGATTTATTAGCTTTGTTTTCATATTAAAAATAAAAAAGATGTTCGCCTTAATCTGATACAGGAGCTTGCTGTAAAATTGCCATACTTTAGTAGCTTTTCCAGTAAATCAGGATGCAAATGTCACCATTCTACACAATTAAAAATACAATGGACACATTATTGAAAAAAGTCTGCACTCTTTAGCTGTTAGAGACTCTAACTTAGCCCTCTAATCCTTATGGTGTGTAGTTGCTCCACTGTTCTTAAATTTTTTGTCTACGAATATTCTGTATCACACCACTTCCAGGAAAAACTAAAGACTTACACTGACATGGTGACTCCTACTTATCCTTACACAAAAAAGACTAATTTATCCAAAAGTTTAATAGCCGTTTTCTGTCTTCAGCAAACTGATACAATTGTAATTTGCTGACAAGTCATGTATTTCCAAAGCTTTAGCTACTCAAATACTTCTGTTATCCTCCACAAAAGTCAGATTTTGTGATGGCAGTTAATTTTAATTACACTTCAACACACTTAAGCAAAAAAAATGAAATGTGTAAAGTAGATGAGATGGATATTATACATTCAATGTTCRAAAAACTTTGTCTCCTAACAAAATCAAATGAGGCTATTGGTTTGATTGCACAATACTAATAGGAAGCATTCGAAGCTAAAAACACCCTGAATACTTAATTTTAAAAAAGTTACCTCCCTTCACCTAAAAGCGCCCATGCTGTTAATGACATGCATTCACTTCTTTTCCCAATTAACAACTCTCAGTGAAAGATCTGTAAAGGCTGCTTCTTTATATACAATTAACAGTCAAAGTGTAACACAAATTACATGTCATCCTTATCAGAGTTTACACATTGAACTCCTGTATCTGTTGCCAGCAGGCAGCCCTCTCTATCTAGGGAATATCGCCATGAATTTGTTCAGTGTCTCAGCAAAAAATCTCACACCAAAAGACAGCTTACTATCCACTCTGTGCCAAAGGCACGTGGAGTGCCATCATCCCATTTGCCCTGTGCGAACAGGGAGCGGGGTTTGTGCCCGCTGCACCGCAGAAGGTCAGCCTGCTATTTCTAGGAGCTTGTTTAGGACTAAACTTGTAGAGTTCACATGCAGTACCATCCCTGTGAAGACATGGGATGAGCTGAGAGACATATGCCTTTTTCTGAGCCTTCCTGCAACATTTCCAAAGGTAACAAGATGCTGTTCCTAGCAAAACCCTCGAGTTGCAGATCTGTTTCTGATGCCCTGGACTAGATTAGTTGCACTCGTTAACTCCATCTTCAAGAACTACTTGCAAACACACTAAAGCACAAA
>NW_020451005.1:180982-200982 GCF_003343035.1 Apteryx rowi | reverse complement strand
CCACAGGGAACTGAGGATTAAAAGGTGGCTCTACTGAACTCATCAGCTCTACAACATATAATGAATTGTTTCCTTAAACAGGTAACTTACTAAATAAATAGATTCTGCCTTGCCATATAACTAGTCTATCAAGTCAGAAAATAAACTGAAAATAAAAATTGGTTTAGCAGAAAATAAAGCAGTACATAATGCTGTTTATCTGCTCTGCACCTTCCCTGTAACAACCATCCATCTCTTTCCACTCTCCCATAGGTAAATAGATGCACAGTACCTACTAGAACAGTGAAACATATCTTAAGTGGTAAAAAATACACATCAGGCATAATTCAGCCACTACCTGTATGCACTGAAATTTCTCCCAAGTTAGTTAATATTTCCAAACGCCATATAACATTTAAATAAAAAAAGGTTTTATCTTTCTTGAGACCACACACAAAAAATAAATAAAATGCATGTAAGTCAAGTCTTGTTATGTAATCAGATGTCGTTAGAAAATCAGTAACAGTTTCCACTTAATAGTGGTCATATGCAGAACAGGAAAGCCTTTAGTTTCATTGTTATGATGGTTGACAATGGAGCACTCCTCAATACATAAAAGCAGAAGACAAAGGTTGCTGAAGAGACCTATCTATTTCTGCAGAGGGTAGCAAGACTTCTTCAGTTTCTACAGTCATATGGGATTTAGGAAAGATGATGCATGTTAAGTCCTGCAGAATTTCTCTCTGCTTCATGATGGAAATAACTTCCAAAAGCTTAACAGCTAAGTATTTCTCTCTCCAAAAATGATGCCAGCTCTCCCTTCCTTATTCCCGGCTGCCTTTACAGGAAACTTAGAATAGGGGAAGGGTATTAACTCCTTCTGAGCAACAATAACGAATACTTATGTTAAACAACCACAGAACAAATATGTGGAGCAGCGAGCAGTGAAGGCACAATGCAAACAGACATCTAACCTCTTCACGTACCCTGTTGTCCCTGCTTTACTAAGACAACTGTAAATGAAGACAATGAGGATGCTTCAAGAAAATGCTCAGGGCTCTCACTCACCTAGAGGCAGCATTTCTTACGACTGACTGCAGTCCATGGACTGCAGTTGATGGTCGAACTGCAGTCCATGGCTGAAGTAGGTCCAGGACAGCTGTCCCAGGGCTCTCTAGTCTGCGACAGAGAATTATTTTGCCACTGAAACTGATACAATTAATCTATATATCCCAACTACTCACCAGGCTTCATGTCAAAGACCTGGAGAAAAGGACAAAATGTCACACTGCCTGTGGGACAATCAGGTACTGACCTCTTATCTAGAATGAACTAGAATACCACATAAATGAGCAGCTTTGACTTCAACCAAAGGAACCAGTTGATATACAATTAAACTGACCTATCACATTAGCAGATCACAAACTCTTTAGTCATACTTTTATATCTTAAGTATTTACAGAAAATATTAAGTCAATCAGCTATTATACACACATGCATATTACATTAGCAAACCAGCTTGAAAGAATTCAGTTGGTTGTCCATTGAATCCAACTATGAAACTTATTCAAGAATCCTGGGGGTCCAAGTGTGTTTCCCACCACTTTATTGCATGCCAAAGATTCTTCTTGGTTACTCCAGGTCACTGGAAGGCATTTCTTAAATCTGAAAGGTCTCCTTCTATGGATTCAGCTGACTTGCTATAGATGCTTTCCTGATATATGTATACCTAGTAATGATTCTCCTTTTTTGCAAGCCTTATGTCTCAGGTTGCAGTCAACTAAGAGATTGAATCATGAAACAGAATCTTTGAGATTATATCTTTGTGCAACGTGACCTTATATTTTATTTCTTCACCTCTGTTTTTATACATGTACATAACTATTCTCCACTTGGATGTTGTAAAGAAAGGCTTTTATTTCTATTTTATCCTAGCCTGGATTGAGTTAAAGATGATTTCAAGATAATTGGATACATCAAGGCATTACTCTCCCAGGAGCATAATAAATCTGTAAACTAGGGTACTAGGGCACATTAGCACATGCCTCAGTTCTTCTCTGCATTCTCCAGAGTATCCAAAGGGTGACAGAACATGCCCAGAAAAGCTGCAGGGGTTGAAAGCTGGTGTCAAAGAGGTCAGAAGAGGAAAAGGAATCTTTTAATAACTAGGGATACTCAGAAGGGCTAACAGACGTGCAGCAAAACAGTGGAGAGTTTATCGAAATGCAAAAGGTCCTCACGCAAGGACCTTGTGTTTGTAACACAAATTGATACAAAAAATATTTTTGATGTCCAAACCTTGTTGTCTGCATAATTCCTGGGGGGGGGAAATGATGTTATTTTTCAGGGTGAAAAACCTGTACCTCTTACTACAATCTAGAGGATGTGCAAAAGATCAACTCTTGTGAGAAGCAGACTGTGAGCATGATTTCCACAGGTATTTAAGCCAACCTAAATGGAGGTGCTGCAGTGCTATTCTCCCTGGTCAAATATCTGCTATCCCAAAGTAGCACAAACACCAGGTGACCATATACAGAAAACTATTTCAGGGAGTTTAGCCCGCTGCAAACTAACCATTTGGTGGAAGTGGAGATTCAGTTTCAAATGGTTCAGCTTCCCGAACTGGCTCACCACGTGAGCTGCGGAGCTGGTACGATGGCAAGAGTCAGCACAGGAAGGGCAGGACCACCGCAGCTCAGACCTCACTTGCTCTAAGCTACCTGAGGTACTATCTAGTTCTAATTTGAATTTAACACTTTACCCACACACACGGTACCACACAAACAAAACAGGGAACTCTAAATGGCCAACAATTGTATAATTTGCCATTTAATTCTCTCTTGCTAGTTTTTGCAGCTCTCCTTTCTGACATGACATGGTGAGGGAAGCACTTTTTTTTTTTTTTTTTTTTTAGAAGTATCTGAAGGCTGAAGGAAGGACAGAAAAAACATGCTGCAGATCATGTTTCAAAAAAAATCTTCTGTTGCTGAGGGTGTTGAGATTATTTAAACATTCAGAATAGTAAGTGACAGAATTTCTAACACTACATGTTACAAAACTAATTATGTAATCACATACAGTAAGTCCACTGACAAATATCTCATGGGATGCAGAATTTCACGTGTTCCACAATCACTTCTTTAACTGTTCCCTATACCTCTGCAACATCATGAATGCTTTTGTTTCCATGTATGGAACTTAAAACTGCATAAGGAAGTACATATGCTTTCTTTTTAAATGGCATCAAATAATGATAATTAATTATAAAGAGCATAAAAGCATAAAGAGTAACAAAACTTTTAACAGGTCACAAGGCACCCAGAATACCTGTTTTGTATTGCTACCTAATATTTTAACCACCTCAAGGTGGAAGAGCAAGTTTAAGGGCCATGGAAGGTTATGCATGGTACATTAACTGTATTTTTCTGTGCTGCCTAGAATGCTCCCATACAAATAAAAAATGTTTCTTCAGTGAAATAACTGCTGCCCTTTCAGCAGCATTAGGCAAGTAACTTTCAAGCAGGCAGTCTTGCTACTGGAGTGAATCACAGCTACAATAACGTGCTGCCATCCCTAGAGACCATATGGAAAGGTTTCCCAGGTGCTGTAAAGGGAGGCAAATTACACAAGTAATTGACCAAAAGAAGATCAAACCAGTCTTGCAACTGGGAAGGGAGCAGTCTTGAGTGTCTGTGACTCATCCTAATTTACATATTGAGTTAGTATAACAATCCTTTCATTTTATTTAATGAATACTGCTGGGTCCAAAAGGAACGGGAAATGCAGTGAAAGATAGGCCAGAGATGGACAAGACTTGCCTTACCAAGAAAATTATTATTCCTTCAGAAAAGCGGCCAAGGTCTTCAATAGGTCTTTTAGGTACTACTCTAAAATGAAGAATGGTCCATTTTAAAACAGGATTAAAAACTCCTTCCAGGATCAAGAGTGTGACATGCATGAATATATATATATTGTTCTGGTATACAGACAATGACAAAAGATATGTCCTTATTTTACAACAGTGTATGTAAAAATAAATATTGAAAGAATTTTATTAAAATCGAGGCTAGAACACATATCATTTACTCTCAACAGAAATTTACAGGAATAAATTCTTTGCAAATACTTGTCAGATTTGGATAAATGTYTGAGATCCACCCTTGTATTTTTTCACTAGCTTACCTTCCTTCTGCAGTGAAGTATAAATTTTCTTTTAAATATACTGCACAGTAGTAAACACTGCTCGTGAATATAAGATTTATAGCACATTAATAAAACCATATAGGCTCGCTGGCCTTAAATATATGAGGCATACAGTTTAAGTTTTCATGACTACTTCAAAAGAGACCTAGAGTAGCCAAGCATCATGTTTAAATCCACAGAACACTTATACCTACACACCATTTGCCTCTTACCTACCTCTAATTATTTATTTTCTCCAATACAGGAGAAACTCCTGAACGATGAACATTACTCATAGTGAGTGATATTTACTATATTTCACCTTTTTTCTACCATAAACTAATAATACTTGCATACAAGCAAGAAGAGAGCATAGCATCTTAAGATTTGTCTCACGACAAAGAAATAAAAATCATTAAAGGTAAAACATAATACACAAGAACAATAAAAAAAAGGCAGGAGGCAGAATATATCCAGGATCAGACCCTAACAAGCAACAGAATGGATTCTACAAATATATTGGCAGATACCCTTGAAAACCAAATACCTGCGACACATCATACAAGTGCTAAAGCCTAGAGGTGGTCAAGAATTTCTGAAATGTCATTTTCATTCATATATATTAATTCACTGTCAGAATTGTATATCAATTCAAGCTGAAATTGTTCATGAGACTGATCAAAAATAAACCTGTCTCGAACTCAGTATTGTATCGAGGAAAAGCTTCAGAGTTATTTTTAAAAAGAATGAAATTTTTTACACAAAAAGGATTTTGATTCCAAAAAAAAAGCACCTTGGTTTTGATTTCTTAGTTAAGTTTTGGAAGTTACTGAACATTGCTTCCTATTACTCTGTCACACACCCTGAAACTGTTAGGTGCCAAGAGCTCAAAATAAAACAAAATATTTAAACTGACTCAATTTGATTTTTTTTAAATACCATTAGTACATGTATATTTTTTGAAGTTTTGACTTTTCACCTTATTCCAGGGATAGCAGAAAAAAATGTCAAAAACTGACTTAACAGGAAAATCATTTCCTTCCTGGCTCTACTACACTCTTCTCAATTTATAACAAAGTAATGCAACTCAGCCAAACGAATTACTGTGGATTTAGATCAGCACAGGTAAGATTAGAATCCAGACCAAGAGTCATGGGAGACAAATCTTTAATCCTTCTAGAGTCCCCTTCCATTGCCGGAGCTTTGCAAACAAGTCAAGCCTTCCCTAAATGGGCAAGCAAAGATCCCTTGTTACAGGGAAGGCCTTAGACAAAGCCAACACAATCACACTTTCACCAGCTTTTCCTCCCTGCCTCCAGCCTAAAGGGTAATTAGGGCTGTATTTGGGCCGGGGAAGGTAAGCCAGCACACGTTGCCCTGACCACCTTTGTTTGGCAGCAGTCACTACAAGCCAGACCAAGTCAGAGCAGCCATGCAGTTGCTCTCACTTGTGCTGAAGGCTTAGCAAGCTTCCTCCACTGCAGAATAGGTTTCTCTTTCAGCGCGTCTCCCAAATCAAAGATCAGTTATTCACACAACCCTAAACACCACTCACCATCTCTACTCTAACATGAAACCATACAGAAAGATCAGAGAAAGTTGAACAAAATCCTAGAATCCCTAACATACAGAAGTCACGAAACTAAAAAAAACATAAAAAACTGAAATCATAAACCAAAAGGTATCTTAGTCAAAAGCTGATACACATTTTTTATCCACCAAGAGACTGAGGCAGAGAACATTCCTCGCAGCTCAAAGTGAAATCATGTTTCAGGTTTACATTCCAAGACAGGACAGTGGATCAAGCTAAACCATAACAGAAACCAATGTGAGCACAAGAGGGAGAGGCTGAAGTTTTCCATAATGCCTGGTATGTAACAGATATGGGTAGGGGGGGCCCTTCCACTAAGCAGGCAGCTCAGCATTTGCTTTGGTTTAATTCAAATAAGAAAAAGAAATGGTCACAGAGGAAGCAATATTCTGAACAGTCAGAAAATTCTCATGCTCGTGAACTGGTAGAGAGCAGAAATCTGCCAAGATGTTTCTTTAGAAAATGGCTCTTTCAAAGTGGTTTCCATGAAAACCTCTTTTTCTCAGAGTGCATGTCATTACGCCATTTGTTCTGTATAAGGTACCTGAACAACAGAAAACATATTTCACTGGGAGATGAAGGAGCAGAAGACAAGAATAAAATCTATTTAAACCAGTTTAGAAACAGAGTTTATAATCAGTCCTTAAAGTCCAACACACATTGTCAACATAATTTATGGTAGATGGGAAGATACCAAAAATAGCCAGCAAGTTTCAAGATGCAAGTAATGTACACAATTCCAAATTTATATAACAGAACCAAAGCTCTCAATAAACCAGACTCTGGATTCTGCTGCTCTATGGTACAAATGACACAGTTAGAGTACAGCACCATCTCCCCTATATCAAATACTAAACTGTTTACTTTTCCTAAGAATACTTTAYCTTTCCAAAAACTATGAAAGTTGTGCACAGGAGCCAAAGCAGATTAAGCCACCCTTGCATAAAAAAGATGACTACCAAATATAACCAAGAACATAAAACAGTATCTTATGTATGTACACAAATACACATAGCTTCATTTTCAACACGAAGATAAAATTAAATCCTTGTGATCCAACACTCCCCAGTTCTAATTTACATCAAATACAGATACGAATACCTGCAGTACCTGAATAGCTGCCACCCCATGGGGCATTTTACTTACAAGTACAACTTGTTGAACACCAAAAAGGGGTTCAGATCTGTAGAGGGTAACAAAGTGAAAACAATGGATGTCCCAGAGAAGTAAAAAGTTATTCAGGGCTGGCATAAATTTACAGGAACTTTAGCACTAACTTCATAAGAAAAAGGCAGGACTATATTCTGAGGCCTCCAAAAAACACAACCCAGAAGTTATTGCTTTATCTTAATATGTTTAACCATTTCTTTCCAAAATTCTTAAAAAAAAAAAAAAAATCCTGTACTTTTGAATAACAACTCTTTGGAAGAAAGAAAATGAGTTTTGCACATTTGTACAACATTTAGCAAACTCAGTCCTGACTTAGTTGGTGTGACCCTGATATAATCATTGAGTAAAAGTGATATTAATACAACCTTCTGTGCAGTAAAATTAGATAATATGTATTATACTTTGCATCCTATGGGTTCTGAAATGAAACTGAAGAGACTCATACTTAGAGTCCCAGAGTCTTCAAAAGCAAATGATCTTACCCTTAACTGTTTAACATAGCTTGAGCCAAAATATAGCAATTTTTCCAAAAGTGTTTAGTTAGCATCATTCTTTAGCCTAATATCATCGTCTAAACTGCATACAACATTTTAACATTTGCAATTTTTAATGCAACACACTTTGTGGCAAGAGAAAACAGAAAAGGATTCTGATTCTTAGGAGATCCCTTGCAGTATCTCTGGACACTACCAAGCAAAAAATCACTGACGTGATAAACTAATTTCTATTTTTAATAAATTTTTCAAATGGATTTAGTAAACTAATTTAATCAAATGTCTAAAAGCCTGGGATTCAAATAAATTATTTACTTAAAATCTACTTGAATTCACATCCACCAGCAGTCTGAGGTTTGTTCAGAATAAAGATGACAAATACTGGAGATAAGCTTGTGATTTCCTCCATTTCAGGAAAAGAAAAACTTCCAACATACTAAATAAAATGTTAGCTCTTGAGTTGCAATAGAGTATGGAAAAAGAATGAAGAAAAAGTGTTACTTAAAAAATATTTTAGAAAAATCACAGACATATATCAAGACACCATCCAGCTTTCTGCTAGCAATACAGAAGACCATCAATGACTTCAGGTTTGAGGTATGTCCATCTTTAATTGCCAATTTATTTTATAGTGATCTATTCATTTCAGGCATATTTTAAGAATCAACATATCTTGAATCTTCCTGACTCTAACATATACACACCATTATTAAACAGTGCATCAGTCTAAAATGCCTCTTGTCAAATTGTTGCATTTAACTTCGTTCTAAATACGTTTTAAGGTCTTCTTCTTACTTTTCCTGTAGTTTATTTGTAATTAACCGCTTCTTGCTTTTGAAATAATTTTTCGTCATTGACTTCTTGAAGAGTTCAGACAAAATGCTAAACTGATTGTAATGTATTGCTAATATTTGTAATGTCTCGCTAACTTTACTCTCAAATTCTTCACGTATCTTCGCACATGAACAGACTCATATACAACTACTTCCAGACTGGGCCTAAAGAACATATCAAAAAACATATCTAGAAAAGTTTTTTTTTTTCTTCTGCTGCTTTATGACAGCCAACTACAGAAGTCCCTATATAATCCGCATTTTATCTTTCACGATTTGAGGTTTTTCTTTTTTATAACTACCTACATTGTCTTTATAAAAAGAAGCTGTTTAAAATTTATTAGTCTGCTATCCTATAAATTATCAAACATACTGGAACTCTATTTTCTGTCAGCGATACGAATTAACTCCCTTACTATAAGAAATTGTCTTTCAGGTACTAATGCTCTGAAGTACCTGTCTTCTTTTACTTGCAAAATACAGACTGCTTCAAAATGCAGATAAAAGAATAACAGAAATATCTAGTCTCAAACAAATAAATAAAAAATAAATTACTGCAGTAAGCCTAAATAGATACACGATTACATTTGTAAGTTTGGCGTCTTTTGCTTTCATTATGTTCAGCCTATTAAAATACAACACATGCTTTTTTGTAACTCAGATTAGCAAGATTATCAGAGCAACTTTGAAGTCTATCGCATCAGGAACATGCCAGCGATGCCAATTTTTTTTATTCAGGTACATTTGATCATGGTAAATTGTAATTCTTTAAGCTTATTTAAAAAATGAGCAGCCGCTAACTCTTAGGATTTTATTTACTGACACTGTTTATTCCTAAATTGCTTGAAAATAACTTGACAAAGGTGATGTAGCGAACAAAGAACATGCTTCCTGTTCTAATAGCGAACCTGGAACACCATCAACGTCTTGCGCAGTCTGCATAAGTCACAACTGATTGGACACAGTCCCTGTGGGCATGCCATTTCATCCAGACTGGACGGTTCATTAGTCATAATTACTATAACTGTACAGCAGAGACTGCAGTTTTATCTCATCATACATCTTTGATAAAGCTGCTTCTATTTCTGCTTCATCAGCATGTGAAGTTACATTATTGGAGCTTTTATTTTCCAATCTGTGATTAACATAGGTTGTTCTGTTTATGAAACATGTACTGAAATTCAAGATAACATACAAAGTAAGGCCATGACATGACCACCATTTGAACTTTGTCTTAAAAATCATGCGGCAGTTATTGTTATGCAGGAAGGATAGATTATGAAAAGACTGAATTCCTAAGAAAAATTCAACAAAGAAAATATCGACAGTACAATTTATAAGAGAATAGGATTGTTGGTTTCTAACCTGAACTGTGATTAAAAATTTGAAAAATACATCAGTTCAGTACGAAGTTTAGACATAGGACATTTCTAAAAACAGCTGGGTCAACCAGCATCTTCCTGTAATTTTTAAACAACTATACAAAACTAAAGTATACAACATGAAAAACCATGGTGAAAACGGACAGTTAAAGCAGTCCACTATGGTTAGTGAACAGACACTAAAATATTTAATCCAATAATAAATGAGAATGCAATTTTTATGAATGGGTATTTTGCCAAAACACATCTTAAACATATAAAAGTAGCACATAAAGACATTTTCTTGTCATGGTGCTTGTTGCTGATTTTTACATCTTATTGTGTGATACCAGGAAACACAAAGGCTGGTGGTACCGTCTGAGCGCACAGTGTGTCCCCATGATAGGCCACATAAACAGTCATAATCGACAGTTACATGCAAGCACTGAGGCCGCAAAAATCCCAGAGTAATTAGTGTTGTCTGAATGCAATGACATCTGTTTTCTCATGGTCCTCTAGACTTGTCAGGCCAATAAGATGTATATGAAAAAATATGACAAGCATTGCAAATGCCCTTCTGAAAGGTCTCACTTTGGGAAAAGCTGAAGAAATGACACATGCCACCTCTTTTTTGCCAATATACCTAACAGCCAAAGCTTCAAGATTTGAAAAGGTCTTTTGAGTCATTTTACATTTGACTATGAAAGGTTTATTCAGAACACAGTGCTGTGCTTAGGAAAGAAAAAATTGCGGCAGGTTTTTGTTCATTAAAAAAAAAAGCTTCATTAACAGAAGAGGAATAAAATACAACTTTTTACTTCTGGTTAGTGGGCTTACATGCCAGTGTCATCTATATCTTATTTTTTAATTAAAGCAGCAGGCACTGGGTTAGTACATAATACACACAACACATATATCTGTATATGTAGAATACTTTTGCTTAAAGAGTGGAACAAGAACAGTTTTACAGCTGTGGTTTTCTGGCACTGCAAGAACACTATAGCCTTTACCTCTGAAGACCTTAGCTTTTGTTTTAGGATACGCAACCTTTCCCCTTAATAGTGCCTATCCCTCAATTCTTCCTCTGGACTGTAGCAGCATGTTTGAGCATGCGTTTTCTCCGAGAAAGACATTAGTCATCATTAACAGAAGCACTGACACCAAGTCTAAGTGCCTCTCCACAATGACCAAGTGGCAATCATCTTTCTCTTACACTGTCACTGCTGATTAGGGTTTTCTTTCATGAAAATTTAATTTGTCGCCTTTCTGCAGCTCCTTTTTACGTTTCTGCAATAATACAACATGCCAGCAAGACACTGAAAATGCAGTACAAGATGCTGTACCTGTTTATAACAAAAGATAAGATTCCGCCGGCTCAGTTGTACTTTTTACCTAGTTTAACAGAAAAAAAGGCCCTGTAAGACACAGTGAATCAGTAACTGCTGACAGAGGAAACACGCCCGTTAAACACCTCAGGCCTCCAACAGCCCAGGCACACTTTCTACCCAGCTAATTGAATGTTTTTCGTCTCAAAGACAGTTACCCAGCCCATCTTCCAAAGCTTTGTTCAGTAACAATACCTAAATAGATTTTGATACCCAATTAATTTTATAATTGCTTCAAATATACAGGTATTCAGGTTTTTAGCTTATACAAATATTTATTAAAGGATTTCATAATCCAATGATAAATTTCAACCTCATTTCTTCAGTGTGTGTCAACCCTGCTCTTGTAGTTGCAAAGCCAGCCACAAAGAAAATGGCTTTAATTGCTGCAGGCAAATGAAAAAGTTTCAGTCATGTATGATACTTTGCAGCTATTCAATATACACAGTCTCAGATTCCTGCTCTGTGTAACATTACAAACATTGTTAAACAAGATACCATAGCATTGAGTTATTTTAAGGAAGTTTTTCAAAACATTTACTCTTCTGTTTTATTTCAATTTGTTTAAAGATTTTTTTTTAATTATAAGCATATGCTATTTTGTTAACATCTGCGCACAGCATAAAACCTGTCTGAATTCCAACTTCTGGAAACATGCAGATAACTTACATCCCTCAAATAAAGTAAGAGCATTAGAAAACTTCAGAAGTTTCAGGTGAAGATATTTGAGTTCAYTTAACTGATTTTCCATACAAATACCTTAAAGCAAAAAAACCTTTTATTACATTTTTAAGTTCTCCTAATATCTTTCAGAATTTAATTAAGCATAAACCAAAAATTCAGATCTACCTCTATTAAATTCAGAAACCACAGCTATTAAAATGCCAGTAATAAAAACTCCTTTCAGCCTCCTGAAGTATTAGTACTGCACTAGTGACTCAAAACAGCAATGGTAGTCAGGACAGAAACTGTATAGCTAGCACTTTGGGTGTATAAGAAAGTTCAATATCTTTAAACAGTCTCCATATATGAAATTTAAGAAGAGGAAACTAGGAATTAAAAGCGGATTTTGAATGGCAGACTACGACCGTTGTACTGCTGTGGCAGTATAACCTTGATTAAATGCAGAGCAAAAGGGAAGTAAAAACAAAACTATACCATGGTAACCTAAATTAACTACTGAAACGGGCTGTGTTTCTGTGGAAAGCTGACATTTTAAGCTATTCTGCTTGATCTCAAGAAAAGCTTTTACTTTCTAGAAAGCACAGAATAAAGTGAAGCTTCCGGAACCGCACATCTCCCGCTATTTTGTTCTCCACATTCTCCTCAGCTCTCAAGCGAACAAGCCGCGAGCGCTGACACTGAGCTCCTTCCTCAGCAGCCACACCAAGTTCAAGTGCGAAAGTTTAGCTCTTTGACTCCCACCCCCACCTCCAAGTCGCTTGTCAGGGGAAGGTTGGGCGATTTATCGACCACCGCTGGATGCATACTGTCAGTGCTGAAGGAAATATGAGAGGGGGTTGTCGCTACTGTTCGGGAGCTCATTGATAATGACATACCTGCCTCTGTCACCCATTACCCATACTACAAACTACTTAGACCTAACTGAAAAATCAATAGCCTACTTGCACCGGTTCCTGTGGCTGCCTCCTTTGATTGTCAGCTCCTGTCTAGGGTCAGCACTTACATGAAAGGGGCTGTGACTGCCTGATGCTTTCAGGACAACCTAACGATATGAAACTAGCCAACAGAACAGTAAATTCTGTCTCCCTGCCCTCCTCATCAATTAGGCTTTGACTAGGCTTGCCTGTAGAAACCTGACCTTTTAAGTTTAGGTGAATATGGAACTAGCTGAACACACCATTGCCCTCAGCACTGAGCCAGGAAATCCACTGACAGGTTAAACAAAACAGAAGGTTGTAACTGTCATAATTTGCATTGCACTTTCACGCCAACAAGGGTGTTATCAGTGGGGGCAAGCCCTGCAACACACAGCGCAAGCACCCAAAGTCATTCTCCTCATAAATTTTCAAGTGAAGGGAGATAAAACATAAATTCACAAATGACCATGCGTTTCAAGTCCCACTTTCTTTCAAGTTAGCACTCTGGAAACCCACAGTGTACGTATTAAAAATTCCCCTTCCTAGTCACGCTGGCACTCAAATGCCAGTAGGAATGAACTTCCAAGCGAGATGGGGAATGAGGAAAAGCTACCTGTCTGTGCCTCTTAAGGACTCTTGCATTACTCTTATTCTCCAGTGGATATTTATATGCACAAATACTAATAAATATATTATACACACGCACACACACACCCCTGTACTTCAGAGCAGCAGGTAGGCATAAATTATTTAAAAATCCCAAGAGAGCTCTAACTGGCACTTCTGGGTAGTATTTACTCATACACCCAATATCTTGGAAGTCCATTAGTAACATCTGAATAGCACTGTGACTACAACCAAATGATAAATGTTATATTTTAATGCATGTTCCCTCCTTCTAAGAATATTGACAACCATGAAGCAAAGAACTAAAGCATGAAATCTCAGATCTACAACGAGAGTTGAACTATTTCCTGAAGTTGAACAGCTTTACAATAGCTTTAGTAACTATATATAGATTAAAAAACTATTAACAGCTGAATGCCTTGCTCCTCCTTTCCTCCAAAGTAAATTAAAAACCAGATTAAAAGCAAATGAAAATATTTTAAAATACTCTGATTGGTGCTCCTTTCTTATATAAGTTATATCAATTTTCAAGCAACGACGGTTTTATGTTCTTTTGAGCTTCTTCTTCCGCTGGCCTACCATCCTCAACGTAAGCATTACTGGGAAGTATAGACAGCATGTGCGATCAAAACAGTTTACGTAAGCTGAACACTGGAACTTCATATTTATCTCTAAACAAACTGCAGGCTTGTGGGAGTTTTGGTTTTGGTTTTTGTTTCTTTCTTTCTTTTTTTTTTTTTTTTACTATGGGAACTCCAGGAAGCTACAATTGAACTCTATTCAGTGCCTACGGTTAGCACCTTTTAGTGTAAATACAAACTGTTCATGGAAATCCCAAAAAGCCTTTGGCAAAATTCAGGGCAATATTTTACCTGATGCTTTTTTTCCCCACTGCTGAACCTTCCTAAATCCTGCACCCTCATTTCCTTCTTCCACAAAAGCATCCAATGCCACATGATAAGTAGGAACTCTTTTATAAACAAATAATAGGAAAACTGCTGCCTTTCGGTTTTCAAAACTTACGATTCAGTTCCAAACCTTGAGATATGCTTGTAAGCTTTTTCCTGAACGCACACCACTTCAATACATGTCAGTCACTAGCTTTAACTTATTTCAAATTTCAGACTTTTAGAAGTCTGTATTAAGAAAGAAAAACAGCTGAATTACAAGAATACAAAAAACTGTTTTCATTAAAGCTTCAAACAATATGTTTTACTGCAAAAATACTTGTTATCTGTTGTTAGAACAACACTCAGTTGTTCTAAATATACACAGACATAAAACAAATGCAGAGAAAACTCACAGAAAATAAAAGCATAGAGCTCTATTAAAGCACTTTTAAATAAATGGAACAGCAGTTAAAATTAATATTGCATTCTAAACAAACTACAGAGTGAACACTAGTTAAAAATGGTAGACCTAATTGAGTCTGGATGGACCCCTTTACAGACCTAATGCAATGATTAACTATGCATCTGGTAGCATGTCAAGTCCTTTTTGTGTGCCTATCTGATAGTGAAGTGAAAGGGCATGGACAGTGTCCAGTCCCAGCAAGCAAATCATTTGGAAGCAGTCATAGCCATAGATCAAAGATTTTTCACTCTATCCAAAGTCTATTTAAACCCACCAACCTAGCCCCTTGCTGCAGACAAAACCAGTTAGAAAATAAGAAAGACTCCTTGGGATCCAAAGATAATAAAGGAAGATAGAAGGAGAAAATGAAGAAAAGAAACAGACTGGCAGAACCTTGATTTCCATAGGCCAAGACAGCTGTTTTACATCCTATTTTTATTTCAGATGGTTAAAGAAAAGGAACAATTTCCATCCCTTAGATCACCAAATATTATTTCAATTAAACTATGCAGATGGCTTCTATACATTATTTCAGCCAATAGAGTTTCCCCTTCCCAGCTACGGGAGATGGTACATTGAACTATTTTGCACGATTCACCTAGTTTGTAAGAAAACTAAAAAGAGAGCAGCATATTATCATGGTGAAGTTATTTTGAAATAAGATATGCACAGCAAGATATAAAATAGAAATAGCTATGATTTGATTCTCTCATTAGAAGTAGCAACAAAACCCCTGCAATGTTTTTATAACTAGCAATACGCTATTTTTATGTCAACATAATACTTCAAAGGGATAAAAATGTAATACTATAGAGTATAATAAGCAGAAAAGTAGATAGCTCCAACTTAGCATTTAAACTACATAATATTTGAATGAGGGAACAGTTATTAGACTGTTCAAACAAGAAGCTTATAAAAAATTTAATAAATTAAGATTTTAAATAAAAATTGGATGACTTTTCTACCAAGGTCAAACCAAAATAATCTTAAAATACCGGGGGGGGGGGGGGGAGAGGGACTCACTATATTCCACACTGGCCACCAGTGCTATTGAGAAAATTAAGCCCCCTCCCTCTTGTCTGTCCGTTCCTCCCATGAACCCCTTTCCCTTATAAATTGTACTCATGGAAATTCACTGAAAAGTTCCAGTCTATATAGTAGTTGGTGAGGGGTAGGGTACTTCACTTTGCTAAGCATGCTAATTGTAAGTAAATGTAAGCGTACAGAGGACAAGTTCTCACCTCTAGAGCTAGAAAGTGAAATTTTCAGATAACCTAGAATTCTCCAACTGCAGCCTTTGGTAACTTATAAATATGCTGCATCTCGGCTAGCTGCATGAAGTTTTTCATCTTTGAAAGAAATCATCATCTAACCAATAAAATAGCAAAGGCTATTGTTTGTCGGTATGATTATTTGTGCATATGCACAGATATGTGAACACCTAAGACAACGAAGGAAATAACTGTGATGAACTTACTGATAAAGAGAAAAATATGGCCAAATGCCTACAAATTGAAATAATTTTTGATTTCCATGACCTCGACTTTCCTAAGAATATCCTCATAATTTTCATATTTTAAAAATATGTGCTCACTTAAGCCTCACAGCATTTTTAAGAACCATATGCTAGATTATCTCTATCACTCCCCTCACATTTTTCTTAAGTAAGTATAATTGCATTCAAACAGAGGTCAGGTTGACAAAAACCTTGCATGATACATGCTCTCATACCACTTTAAAAAGTGGTATTATTAGTGTAAACAATCAATTTTTGTAAATAAAAACCAGGCAACACATTAAATTTGGTTAATTCTGCCTGATAAAAAAGCATGCACCCACCACAATTGCAACCAAACAAAATAAAAGGTCCATAGGAAGTTGTAACAAGAACAAAAATCTACATAAGCATTAGAAATGCTCTTTTATAGTACACTTGGCTGATTTTCCATAATTGCCTGCTTACTGAAGTTAAACTTACAAAATAGTATTTAGTAGCCAAAACAATCTTACAGTCAAAAGAAGTCACCATTGTTCATCGTGAGAAAAGAGAAGCTACCTTTAATAAGAGATTCAAGCCATTAGAGAAAACCTTTAGCTTCAGTTTTTTCTTGGTCAAACACCAGAATATGATCATACTTATGTTTTAAGACTGAACAGGAAAGGATAAGCAAGTTACTTAAAGGCATAGTTGGAACCCTTCCCTTTCCCACTCCAGAAACAAAACTAGAGGAGACTTAGAATCATGCATAAATTATTTAATCAGCATAGTGTTCAACCTTGGGAGAAAAAACACAAGACTTCTGTAATACTTTTAACTGTTGAGATATATTAATGGTATCTCTGTAGAAATGGAAACATCTTTTCTCCCTCAATTTGCATGATCAGCTAACTTCATAAACACAGTCCTTGCAATAGATTGGCAGATAGTAAAGCCAAGCCATAACTTTAAAGAAAAGGTACACACTGTATATAGAGTACTGAATGTAAACAGAATTTTAACTGTCAAACCCACAGCAGCATTTACTATAACTATTAACCTGGTTTTGCTGTTGAGAAACACAACATGCATTACTGAATCATTTCTTTTCAAAACCATACATTCCCTGAAGCAGTTCAAGCTCCATCAGCAGTGCAGGAATGTATGAAAATGACAGGCAAAGGGCACTCGTTCTTTTCCCATACTGTTCTTCTATAAATGGAAGCAGAGTGCTACAAAGCACTTAAAGCTGAGAATGTTTGAAGACTGATCTCCAGGAAAAAAATATTACGATATTAGGTTCCACAAGCAGCTTCATGATTCTGTTTTCCAAAAAACTGTTTCCCTTAAATGAAAGGATAGAAAGGAGACCAGCTACTACAAAATAACAGAACACTAGCTGGTTCTCGTCTACAAAGGTGCCACAAAAAAAGCATATGTATGCACGAACATATTTCACATACTACTTATAAAAATTCTTATTATCCCTTTTAGGAGCACCTGCTCCTACAGTAACTTGGAAGAGCGGAGAGGGAAGAGAAAAAGAAGGGTAGATTTGTCATGAGCCTTTTAATAGTCTCAAATCAATTTCATCACTTAAAAAATAAATGCTATATCAGTAACATGTTATAGAATTTTTTAAAATACATTGTTTAGAATAAATAGGCTCTGACATATGTAAACTATGCTATTGTAGTAAACTAGTTAGCCAAGCAAAAACAAGTTGGTTACATCGAGATCCAGTAAGAAACTTGTGTGGTTGAGAGTCCTCTGTTCTTGCTAAATTTCTGATTTGTTTTCCGGGTTTCTCTCTGTTTTGTAAAAAAAAAGTCAAGAAAAAAGCACAATATTCTCAGCCTAATCTCTAAAAAAGTCTTTTCACATTTAATATCAGCCGTTTGCTAGTACTTTGCCTTCCTCAGCGTGAAGAGAATAGTTGCACATACCATTTACACGTCTGTATTTACACCAGAACGAGCTCCCTCTGGTACCGAGGGGGAGGCGGCAGGAGGAGCTAAGGAAAGAGCAAACACTCTTTATACAAAGTCCCCTTTCCAGGATCTTTTTACAGAAGCCCTCGCTAGCAAAACACTATTGCTCCAGGCAGCAGCATGCTGATGTTGGCACTGCTTAAACCAAACAAACACGATGTTTAACAGTCAAATAAAATGTCCCGCAGCCTCCCTAATGAATTTGTCAAGGACCATCAGATCACCCCCGCCCCTGCGTCATTAACTCAAGTATGATGAGACGGATTATAACGAGAGAATACAGATCAATCGGTCTGAAGACTTCAAGTGGCTTTTAGCCTTGAGAGTTTCTCTCTCCGAGACACACGCACACACGGTCTTTTTAATAGAATACAGTATCTCCCGCTGCTGGAGGGGCTGCCACTTCGTTTTATACACCATCAAGGAGCTGCTGATGGACTTCTATACTAACATACATAAAAGCAGAGGTGACAAGGGCTCTTCAATTATAGCCTCCTCGGATACTGTTCCCCCTTCAATTATTCATCCCGGCAAGAGCAAATTCCGCCAGAGATGAAGCTGGTCTTAATGCAGTGCGGCCACTAACGCCCAGACGCACGAGAGACGGGTTTCACGTGCATTATTTGCTGGAAGTGTTTAAGTTTATTGCTCAAATGATGTTTCTAATTAGCGCTCGAGCAATAAATTAAAGTCGGCTTTTGTTTAGCTGATTTATTATTTACTAGAGCTTCAACCTCAGGCAGGAAAATTGGTAATGAATTGTTTTAAATCTGAACACTAGTAACGCTTTATCATCAGTCACCTTAAAGGGGGGGGGGGATTCGTCTGCTCCTTCTGTTTTTACCCTTAAAATGCGAAAGCGCGTCTTCCCCCTCGCCCGAGCCGCCCGACAGCGCCGGCAGCTCCTCCGCGCACCGGACAGGAAACTCCCGGGCACCCGGTCGCTCCTGGAGGCGGCCAAAGGCGACAAGCGGCGCAACCTTCCCCGCCCGCCGCAGCTCGCAGGCTCGATGGGAGCCGCCGCGCCGGGCCGGAGAGGGGGAAGGCTGCGAGAGCGGCTCCGGGAGCACACACCGGCTGCGGGCAGAGACCAGGACCGGCTGCGACGGCGCCTACACCCGCGCCGAGAGCCCGGCGCGCCGGCGGGCTGCGCGACACGGATCTCTCGCCCGGACTCTTCCCCTTGCCAGGGGCGGCCAGGCAGGAGCTTCAGCGGGACACTCACCCCCCCCCCCCCCCCCCCCAGCCCAGCCTCGCAGCAGCCGTCTGAGCAGGCTAAAGCGCCCGGCCGCCGCTGGCGCTGCTCCGCGACCGGCCCAGGCGGGGCCCCGGAGGCGGGCGCCGGCCGCCGGAGCCCGGGCAGGGCCGCGCTCACCTACCGCCCCGCACGCCGGGAGCCCCTGAGAGCCCCGGCACTAGCGCCTCCCGAGCCGGCGGCTCTGCTCTGCCCTCCCCGCCGCCTGCCTCCGCTCCCCACCCCGCTGAAGTTGCGCTCCTCGGCGCCTTCTCCGGGCTCGTCTCCCTGCCGGCGGGCCCGGCCCGCGGGGACACCGGACACCGCCGCCGAGCACCGCGCTGCGCCGCCCGCCGCCCCGGACCGGCGCGACAACACCGGCGGAGGCAGAGGGCGCCCGGCCCCGGGCACAGCCTGCCCCAGCGATCGTCCCCTCGGGGAGAAAGGCGCCGCAACCAGCCCCAGCGCCGGGCACGGCCGTACTTACTTCTTACAGCGCGGAGTTGCCGACACACAGACATGTTTCTAATTTAAATGCACACGGAAAACAGACGGCGATATTTTCTTTATTAAAATAAGCCAGCTGCAGCGAAAGGAGCAAGGAACAACAAGAAGCCGAGCACAACCGCTGAGAGCTGCCGTTTAAACCTGGGCTCCGCAAGGAGGAGCGCGGCGCGTGTAAGCGGCCCCGGCCCCGCCGGCCGGGCTCCCGCCGCGGCGAG